>NC_058518.1:485730501-486030895 GCF_904849725.1 Hordeum vulgare subsp. vulgare | reverse complement strand
TAGAATTTATCGGAGGTCTCATACCTCTCGATCCGGGCGTTCTTCTGAAAGATAAACTCCAACTCCTGGAACATCTCAAATGCTCCATGACGCTCAAAGCGACGTTGAAGTCTCGGTTCTAAGCCATACAAGACTGCACATTGAACTATTGAGTAGTCCTCCTTACGTGCTAACCAAGCGTTCTTAACATCCTGATCAGCCGTAGCGGGTGGTTCATTTCCTAGCGCAGCATTAAGGACATAATCCTTCTTCCCAGCTTGTAAGATTAGCTTAAGATTTCGAGCCCAGTCTACAAAGTTGCTTCCATCATCTTTCAACTTAGCTTTCTCTAGGAACGTATTAAAATTCAGGATGACTGTCGCGTGAGCCATGATCTACAACACAAATATATTCAAAGTGGACTTAGACTATGTTCAAGATAATTAGAGTTTAACTTAATCAAATTATATGCTAAACTCCCACTCAAAAAGTACATCTCTCTAGTCATTTGAGTGGTTCATGATCCACTTACACTATCCCAAGTCCGATCATCACGTGAGTTGAGTATAGTTTCAGTGGTAAGCATCCCTATGCTAATCATATCAACTATATGATTCATGATCGACCTTTCGGTCTCATGTGTTCCAAGGCCATGTCTGCACATGCTAGGCTCGTCAAGCTTAACCCGAGTGTTCCGCGTGCGCAACTGTTTTGCACCCGTTGTATGTGAACGTTGAGTCTATCAAACCCGATCATCACGTGGTGTCTCGAAACGACGAACTGTAGCAACGGTGCACGGTCGGGGAGAACACAATTTCGTCTTGAAATTTCAGTGAGAGATCACCTCATAATGCTACCGTCGTTCTAAGAAAAATAAGGTGCATAAAAGGATTAACATCACATGCAATTCATAAGTGACATGATATGGCCATCATCACGTGCTTCTTGATCTCCATCACCAAAGCACCGGCACGATCTTCTTGTCATCGGCGCCACACCATGATCATCCATCAACGTGTTGCCATCGGGGTTGTCGTGCTACTTATGCTATTACTACTAAAGCTACATCCTAGCAAAATAGTAAACGCATCTGCAAGCACAAACGTTAGTATAAAGACAACCCTATGGCTCCTGCCGGTTGCCGTACCATCGACGTGCAAGTCGATATTTCTATTACAACATGATCATCTCATACATCCAATATATCACATCACATCGTTGGCCATATCACATCACAATCATACCCTCCAAAAACAAGTTAGACGACCTCTAATTTTGTTGTTGCATGTTTTACGTGGTGACCAAGGGTATCTAGTAGGATCGCATCTTACTTACGCAAACACCACAACGGAGATATATGAGTTGCTATTTAACCTCATCCAAGGACCTCCTCGGTCAAATCCGATTCAACTAAAGTTGGAGAAACCGTCACTTGCCAGTCATCTTTGAGCAAAGGGGGTTACTCGTAACGATGAAACCAGTCTCTCGTAAGCGTACGAGTAATGTCGGTCCAAGCCGCTTCAATCCAACAATATCACGGAATCAAGAAAAGACTAAGGAGGGCAGCAAAACGCACATCACCGCCCACAAAAACTTTTGTATTCTACTCGAGAAGACATCTACGCATGAACCTAGCTCATGATGCCACTATAGGGGAACGTCGCATGGGAAACAAAAAATTTCCTACGCGCACGAAGACCTATCATGGTGATGTCCATCTACGAGAGGGGATGAGCGATCTACGTACCCTTGTAGACCGTACAGCAGAAGCGTTAGAGAACGCGGTTGATGTAGTGGAACGTCCTCACGTCCCTCGATCCGCCCCGCGAACAATCCCGCGATCAGTCCCACGATCTAGTACCGAACGGACGGCACCTCCACGTTCAGCACACGTACAGCTCGACGATGATCTCGTCCTTCTTGATCCAGCAAGAGAGACGGAGAGGTAGAAGAGTTCTCCGGCAGCGTGATGGCGCTCCGGAGGTTGGTGATGACCTTGTCTCAGCAGGGCTCCGCCCGAGCTCCGCAGAAACGCGATCTAGAGGAAAAACCGTGGAGGTATGTGGTCGGGCTGCCGTGGAAAAGTCGTCTCAAATCAGCCCTAAAACCTCCGTATATATAGGTGGGAGGGAGGGGGCCTTGCCTTGGGGTCCAAGGACCCTCAAGGGGGTCGGCCGAGCCAAGGGGGAGGACTCTCCCCCCCCCAAACCGAGTTGGACTAGGTTTGGTGGGAGGGAGTCCCCCTTCCTTCCCACCTCCTCCCTTTTTTTTTCTTTTCCTCTTGATTTTTCTTCTCTTGGCGCATAGGGCACTTGTGGGCTGTCCCACCAGCCCACTAAGGGCTGGTGTGTCTCCCCCAAGGCCTATGGGCTTCCCCGGGGTGGGTTGCCCCCCCCGGTGAACTCCCGGAACCCATTCGTCATTCCCGGTACATTCCCGGTAACTCCGAAAACCTTCCGGTAATCAAATGAGGTCATCCTATATATCAATCTTCGTTTATGGACCATTCTGAAAACCCTCGTGACGTCTGTGATCTCATCCGGGACTCCGAACAACATTCGGTAACCAACCATATAACTCAAATACACATAAAACAACGTCGAACCTTAAGTGTGCAGACCCTGCGGGTTCGAGAACTATGTAGACATGACCCGAGAGACTCCTCGGTCAATATCCAATAGCGGGACCTGGATGCCCATATTGGATCCTACATATTCTATGAAGATCTTATCGTTTGAACCTCAGTGCCAAGGATTCATATAATCCCGTATGTCATTCCCTTTGTCCTTCGGTATGTTACTTGCCCGAGATTCGATCGTCAGTATCCGCATACCTATTTCAATCTCGTTTACCGGCAAGTCTCTTTACTCGTTCCGTAATACAAGACCCCGCAACTTACACTAAGTTACATTGCTTGCAAGGCTTGTGTGTGATGTTGTATTACCGAGTGGGCCCTGAGATACCTCTCCGTCACACGGAGTGACAAATCCCAGTCTTGATCCATACTAACTCAACTAACACCTTCGGAGATACGTGTAGAGCATCTTTATAGTCACCCAGTTACGTTGCGACGTCTGATACACACAAAGCATTCCTCCGGTGTCAGTGAGTTATATGATCTCATGGTCATAGGAATAAATACTTGACACGCAGAAAAACAGTAGCAACAAAATGACACGATCAACATGCTACGTCCATTAGTTTGGGTCTAGTCCAGCACGTGATTCTCCCAATGTCGTGATCCAGTTATCAAGCAACAACACCTTGTTCATAATCAGAAGACACTGACTATCATTGACCAACTGGCCAGCCAACTAGAGGCATGCTAGGGACGGTGTTTTGTCTATGTATCCACACATGTAAATGAGTCTTCATTCAATACAATTATAGCATCGATAATAAACTATTATCTTGATACAGGAATTATAATAATAACCATATTTATTATTGCCTCTAGGGCATAATTCCAACAGTATTTACAAGAAAGTGAGTGGGAGCTCTGTGGCATTTCTAATATTATATGTGGATGACATATTGCTGATTGGAAACAACGTGGAGCTTTTGGAGAGCATAAAAGGTTACTTGAATAAAAGTTTCTCTATGAAGGACCTAGGAGAAGCTGCTTACATTCTAGGCATTAAGATCTATAGGGATAGATCAAAACGCCTGATATAACTTTCACAAAGCACATACCTTGATAAAGTTTTGAAGTAGTTCAAAATGGATCAGTCCTAGAAAGGGTTCTTGCCAGTATTACAAGGTATGAAATTGAGTAAGACTCAGTGCCCAGCAACTGAGGAAGATAGAAAGACAATGAGTTTCGTCCCCTACGCTTCAGCCGTAGGTTCTATCATGTATGCAATGTTGTGCACTAGATCGGACGTTAGCCTGGCCATAAGTATGGCAGGCAGGTTCCAGAGTAATTCAGGAGTGGATCACTGGACGGCGGTCAAGAATATCCTGAAGTACCTGAAAAGGACTAAGGAGATGTTTCTCGTATATGGAGGTGACAAAGAGCTCGCCGTAAAAGGTTACGTCGATGCAAGATTTGACACAGATCCGGATGACTCTAAGTTGCATACCGGATACGTATTTATTCTTAATGGGGGTGCGGTAAGCTGGTGCAGTTCCAAGCAAAGCGTCGTAGCTGATTCTACATGTGAAGCGGAGTACATGGCTGCCTCGGAGGAAGCTAAGGAGGGTGTCTGGATGAAGCAGTTCATGACGGATCTTGGAGTGGTGCCGAGCGCACTGAATCCAATAACCTTGTTTTGTGACAACACGGGTGCCATTGCCTTAGCAATGGAACCAGGTTTCACAAGAAGACCAGACACATCAAACGACGCTTCAACCTCATCCGCGACTATGTCGAGGAGGAGGACATGAATATCTGCAAAGTGCACACGGATCTGAATGTGGCAGACCCGTTGACTAAATCTATTCCACGGGCAAAGCATGATCAACACCAGAACTGTATGGGTGTTAGATTTATTACAATGTAATTCGCATGACGATGTGAGGACTAGATTATTGACTCTAGTGCAAGTGGGAGACTGTTGGAATTATGCCCTAGAGGCAATGATAAATAAGTTATTATTATAATTCTTGTATCAAGATAATCGTTTATTATCCATGCTATAGTTGTGTTGAATGAGGACTTAGATACATGTGTGGATACATAGACAAAACACTGTCCCTAGCAAACCTCTAGTTGGCTAGCCAGTTGATCAAGGATAGTCAAGGTCTTCTGACTATGTACGAGGTGTTGTTGCTTGATAACTGGATCACATCATTGAGTGAATCATGTGATGGACTAGACCCAAACTAATGAACATAGCATGTTGATCGTGTCATTTTGTTCCTACTGTTTTCTGCGTCTCAAGTATTTATTCCCATGACCATGAGATCATATAACTCACTGGCACCGGAGGAATGCCTTGTGTGTATCAAACATCACAACGTAACTGGGTGACTATAAAGATGCTCTACAGGTATCTCCGAAGGTGTCAGTTGAGTTAGTATGGATCAAGACTGGGATTTGTCACTCCGTGTGATGGAGAGGTATCTCGGGGCCCACTCAGTAATACAACATCACACACAAGCCTTGCAAGCAATGTGACTTAGTGTATGTCACGGGATCTTGTATTACGGAACGAGTAAAGAGACTTGCCGGTAAACGAGATTGAAATAGGTATGTGGATACTGACGATCGAATCTCGGGCAAGTAACATACCAAAGGACAAAGGGAATGACATACGGGATTATATGACTCCTTGGCACTGAGGTTCGATCGATAATATCTTCGTAGAATATGTAGGATCCATTATGGGCATCCAGGTCCCGCTATTGGATATTGACCGAGGAGTCCCTCGGGTCATGTCTACATAGTTCTCGAACCCGCAGGGTCTGCACACTTAAGGTTCGGTGTTGTTTTATGCGTATTTGAGTTATATGGTTGGTTACCGAATGTTGTTCGGAGTCCCAGATGAGATCACGGACGTCACGAGGTTTTCCGGAAAGGTCCGGAAACGAAGATTGATATATAGGATGGCCTCATTTGATTACCGGAAAGTTTTCGGACATTACCGGGAATGTACTAGGAGTGACGAATGGGTTCCGGGTGTTCACCGGGGGGGCAGCCCACCTGGGGGAAGCCCATAGGCCTTAGCGGTGCCGCACCACCCCTTAGTGGGCTGGTGGGACAGCCCAAGAGGCCCTATGCGTAGGAATCAAAGGAAAAAAACAGGGGAAGTGGGAAAGTGGAGAAGGACTCCACCTTCCAATCCTAATTGGACTAGGATTGGAGGAGGAGGACTCCTCCCCTTGCTTCGGCCGACCCCTTGTGGCTCTCTTGAGCCTCAAGGCAAGGACCTCCCCCTCCCTCCTATATATATTGAGGTATTAGGGCTGATCTGAGAATACCTTGCCACGGCAGCCCGACGACATACCTCCACGGTTTTTCCTCTAGATCGTATTTCTGCGGAGCTCGGGCGGAGCCCTGCTGGGATAGAGCACCACCAACCTCCAGAGAACTCATCTACCTTTCCGTCTCTCTTGCTGGATCAAGAAGGCCGAGATCATCGTCGAGCTGTACGTGTGCTGAACGCTGAGGTGCCGTCCGTTCGGCACTAGATCGGAGCAGATCGTGGGACGGATCGCGCGACGGTTCGGGGGACGGTTCGCGGGGCGGATCGAGGGACGTGAGGATGTTCCACTACATCAACCGCGTTTCTTAACACTTCCTGTTCTGCAGTCTACAAGGGTACGTAGATCGGAAATCCCCTCTCGTAGATGGACATCACCATGATAGGTATTGCGTGTGCGTAGGAATTTTTTTGTTTCCCATGCGACGTTCCCCAACAGGTTCAGGAGCTATACAGAGGATAGGCCGCCAAGGAGGTTTCCAGTCTTGGAAAGCACAGCGACTTAGAGATAGGGAAAACCATGATCTGTAGCGTGGCTAGGACTCTTGTAAATCCTAGGGCCTCGACCTGTATATAAAGGCGAGTCCCTGGGGAAGATAGGGCAGGTTAGAAATCATCGAGAGCTAGGTCAGGCGAGTTACGCCCTCCTTGTAATCGAAACCATCATCAATCTACACAAAGCAGGACGTAGGCTTTTACCTCCACACGAGGGGCTGAACCTGGGTAAATCTAAGTCTCGGTTTCGCTCACCCCCTTTGAGTCGCCACCAAGGTGTGATGGCTCCTTCATTAAGTCCTTTCACGAGGACATCTGTCGTGACAAAACCACGACAATTGGCGCCCACCGTGGGGCTAGCGCACGGTGGATTTGAGTTCCCAAAGGGAGCCCTACCAGGGTCAGAAAGCTATGCAATCGGCGTCATGACGAAGAGCCGCCGCGGAAGGTACTACTTCGACAACTCGCTGTGGGAGCCTGAAGCCGATTCAATCGAATATGGTTACAGGGTCCCCTTCAGCAAGGTCAAGATATTCACCGGCATGATTGGAACACCCGTGCCTGAGCCGGACACCTCAACCGACATCGTCGAGTCCTACGGCGCCAGAAATCCACGGCGGCCTCTTGAGCTTGCGTTGGTTTTTCACTTGAAGAGGAAAGGGTGATGCAGCACACGAGTAGTAAGTATTTCCCTCAGTTTGAGAACCAAGGTATCAATCCAGTAGGAGAATCAAGCCAAGTGTCCAGAGTACCTGCGCAAACACAACGAGCTTGCACAGAACGCTATAAAGGGGTTGTCAATCCCTTCAAGATTGATTGCAAAGTGAGATCTGAAGGCGGAAAGTGCAACGAAGTAAAAGTGTAAGGCTGAAAATATGGTGTGAAGTAGACCCGGGGGCCATAGTGTTCACTAGAGGCTTCTCTCAAAATAGCAAATATTACGGTGGGTGAACAAATTACTGTCGAGCAATTGATAGAACCACGCAAAGTCATGACGATATCTAAGGCAATGATCATACATATATGCATCACGTCCGAGACAAGTAGACCTATACTTTTTGCATCTACTACTATTACTCCACACATCGACCGCTATCCAGCATGCATCTAGTGTATCGAGTTCATGACGAACAGAGTAACGCCTTAAGCAAGATGACATGATGTAGAGGGATAAAATCAAACCAATGATGTAAACTCCATCTTTTTTACCCTTGATGGCAACAACATGATGCGTGCCTCGCTACCCCTTCTGTCACTGGGTGAGGTCACTGCACGGTATGAACCCAAAACCAAGCACTTCTCCCATTGCAAGAATCATAGATCAAGTTGGCCAAACAAAACCCACATCTCGAAGAGAATTACAAGGATATGAAATCATGCATATAAGAGATAAGAAGAAACTCAAATAAGATTCATAGATAATCTGATCATAAATCCACAATTCATCGGATCTCGACAAACACACCGCGAAAGAAGATTACATCGGATAGATCTCCATGAAGATCATGGAGAACTTTGTATTGAATATCCAAGAGAGAGAAGAAGCCATCTAGCTACTAGCTATGGACCCGAAGGTCTATGGTGAACTACTCACGCATCATCGGAGAGGTCATGGTGTTGATGAAGAAGCCCTCCATATCCGAATCCCCCTCCGGCAGGGCACCAGAATGTGCCCCAGATGGGATCTTGCGGAGACAGAAGCTTGCGGCGGAGGAAAAGTATTTTCGTGGATCTCTCGCGCAGTTTTGGATTTTTGCTGAATTTATAGGCGGAAGAGGTAGGGTAGACGAGCCACAAGGGGGCCACAAGCCTGCTAGGCGCGGCCCCCCTGGCCGCGCCTAGGGGGCTTGTGGGGTCCCCTGGTGGCCTCTGCCTTGGTTCTCACGTCCCGTGCGTATCTTCTGTTCCGGAAAAATCTTTTCGGAAGTTTTATTCCGTTTGGACACCGTTTAAAATCCTCCTCTCAAAAGGGTCAAAAACACGGAAAAAACAGGAACTGGCACTTGGCACTGAGTTAATAAGTTAGTCCCAAAAAAAGATATAAAAGGCATACAAAACATCCAAAGTTTGACAAGATAATAGCATGGAACCATCAAGAATTATAGATACGTTGGAGACGTATCAAGCATCCCCAAGCTTAACTCCTGCTCGTCCTCGAGTAGGGAAGTGATAAAGACTGAATTTTTGATGTGGAATGCTACCTAGCATAGTTGTCCTTTGTAACTTCTTTCATGTGACATGAATGTCCCGATCCATAAAATTCAAAACAATAGTTTGCTATTGACATGAAAACAATAATACTTCAAGCAAACTAGCAAGGTAATCATGAACTTTCGAAATAAAAAGGCCAAAGAAAGTTATCCCTACAAAATCATATAGTCTGGCTATGCTCCATCATCCCCACACAACTAATTTAAATCATGCACAACCCCGGTATTGGCCAAGTAATTGTTTTCGCACTCGTACTTTCTCAAACCTTTTTCAACTCTCACGCAATACATGAGCGTGAGCCATGGATATAGTACTATGGTGGAGGTTGTGAGAAAAAAAGGAGGATATGGTCACATTGACTCGGCGTATCAAAGGACTATGGATATGCCCATTAATAGATATCAATGTGAATGCGTAGGGATTGCCATACAACAGATGCACTAGAGCTATAAGTATGTGAAAGCTCAAAAGGAGAACTAGTGGGTGTGCATCCAACTTGCTTGCTCACAAAGACCTAGGACAATTTTGAGGAAGACCATCATTGGAATATACAAGCCAAGTTATATAATGAAAATTCCCACTAGAATATTGTGGTGACAAAACAAGAGGCTCTCAATCATGAAGAACATGGTGCTATTATGAAGCACACGTGTGGAAAGAGATAGTAGCATTGTCCCTTCTCTCTTTTTCTGTTTTTTTTGTTTGGGCTCTTTGGCCTTTCTTTTTTTCTCTCCTTTTTTTTGTGTGGGCAACTTTGGCCTCTTTTTTTTATTTCCTCACATGGTACAATGCTCTAATAATGATGATCATCACACTTTTATTTACTCACAGGTCAAATCTTAGAACGATGATGACTCTATAGAAAATGCCTCCGGCAGTGTACAAGGATGTGCAACGATGTAGCTTGGCGTATGATGTTGAAACATCTTGCTAGCTATCTTACGATCATGCAATGGCAATATGAGAGTGACGACACAAGTCATGAGACGGAACGGTGGTAGTTGCATGACAATATATCTCGGAATGGCTATGAAAATGCTATAATAGGTAGGTATGGTGGCTGTTTTGAGGAAGGCATATGGTGGGTTTGTGCATCAGCGATAATTGCGCGATACTAGAGAGGCTAGCAATGGTGGAAGGTGAAAGTGCATCTATACCATGGACTCACATTAGTCATGAAGAACTCACATACTTATTGCGAAAGTTTTTATTAGTAATCGAAACAAAGTGCTAAACGCATACTCCTAGGGGAAGGGTTGGTAGGTGTAAACCATCGCGCGATCCCGACCGCAACACAAAGGATGACAATCAATAGATCAATTATGCTCCGACTTCCTAACATAGCGGTTCACCATACGTGCATGATACGGGAATCACTAACTTCAACACAATTATTTCGAGATTCACAACACCCTACTAACATAACTCCTAATATTACCAAATCCACGTCTCAAAATTAATTGAGAGGAATCAAACTTCTCTTTCTACCCAATGCACATGAAGGTGGAAGTTTTATTGTATCCTCTTTGGGTACCTATCCTCTTTGGGACTACTTTCATAGCACAAGCCAACTGCAAAGTTACGCAACGCCGTGCTCTAAAAGATCTAAGTGAAGCACATAGAGGAACATGGTCTAGCTCAAAAGATATAAGTGAAGCACAATGAGCATTCTAGCAAATTCACGATGAGTGCGTGTCTCTCTCAAAAGGTGTGCAGCAAGGATGATTGTGACACAACAAAAAGAAAAGACTCCTACGATACAAGACGCTCCAAGCAAAACACATATCATGTGGTGAATAAAAATATAGCTCCAAGTAATGTTACCGATGGATTGAAGACGAAAGGGGGGATGCCTTCCCGGGGCATCCCCAAGCTTAGGCTTTTTGGTGTCCTTGAATTTGGCTTGGGATGCCTTGGGCATCCCCAAGCTTGAGCTCTTTCCACTCTTTATCTCTTTGTCCATGAGAACATCACCCAAAGCTTGAAAACTTCACAACACAAAACTTAAACAGAAACTCGTGATATCCTTAGCACAAGAAAACAAACTACCACCTCTTTGGGTACTGTAGCAAACTTGATTTCTATTTATATTGGTGTTAAATTACTGTATTCTCACTTTTCCATGGATAGTACCCCCGATACTATCCATAGTTTCATCAAAACAAGCAACCAACACAACAAAAAACAGAATCTGTCAAAAACAGACCAGTCTGTAGCAATTTGTATACTTCGTATACTTCTAGTACCTCAAAAATTCTGAAACATTACGATAGTCTGGGAAAAAGGCATATCAACCAGCAGCAAACAGAATCAACTCAAAATCTCTGTGTAAATAAAAATGAAAAATAATTTCGTGAGCAAAAAACTTCTATCTTTTTCCAGCAGGATCAAACAACCAACACCAAACTAGTCATAAAGGTTTCGCTTGGCTCAAACACAAAAAGAAACACAGAAAACACAATCATAACAGTATTATGATGGTGTGGATGCAACAAAATAGAAAGCAAAAGATAAATTCATTGGGTTGCCTCCCAACAAACGCTATTGTTTAACGCCCTTAGCTAGGCATACGGTGATGGAATCACGTATCGTCGTCTTTGGTGCTCAAACCATAAGTAGCCCTCATCATGGATTCATAAGGCAATCTTATTTTCTTTCTAGGAAAATTCTCCATGACCTTCTTCAAAGGCAATTGAAATCTAATATTCCCTTCCCTCATATCGATGATAGAACCAATAGTCCTTAGGAACGGTCTACCAAGAATGATAGGGCATGTAGGATTGCAATCAATATCAAGCACAATGAAATCCACGGGTACATAGTTCCTATTTGCAATAATAAGAACATCATTGATCCTTCCCATGGGTTTCTTGACAGTAGAATCCGCAAGATGCAGATTAAGAGAGCACTCCTCAATCTCATTAAAGCCTAGAACATCATAAAAGACTTTGGAATCACGGAAACACTAGCACGCAAATCACACAAAGCATTGCATTCATAGTTTTTTATTTTGATTTTGATAGTAGGTTCCCACTCATCATGAAGCTTTCTAGGAATAGAAACTTCCAACTCAAGTTTCTCTTCAAGAGATTTTATCATAGCTTCGACGATATGATCGGTAAAGGCCTTGTTTTGGCTATAAGCGTGTGGAGAGTTTAGCATGGATTGCATCAAGGAAATGCATCCAATCAAGGAGCAACTATTATAATTGAATTCCTTGAAATCCAAAGTAGTAGTTTCATTACTACTCAAAGTTTTGATATCTTCTACTCCACTTTCAATGCTTTTAGCATCAAGATAGATGGACTTCGAATCATTGGGGCGTTTTTCAACCAAAGTGGATTCATATCCAGCCCCATCATCATTAGGTTTTACACTAGAAAACAAGGATTCAATGGGAGTCACACCAAGCACTTTAAGATCTTCGTGATTCTTATCACGAGAACACGCCCTTTTAAGCCATTCATGTCTAGCACGAATTTGGGCGGTTCTTTCTTTGCTCTCATTCATGGAAACACGCATAGCTTTCAAAGTTTCATCCATATTGATCTTGGGAGGAGCACATCTAACTTTCAAAGCATCAATATCACTAGACATTCTATCTACGCTCCTAGCCAAATCGTCAATTTTGAGTAGTTTTTCCTCTATGGATGCGTTGATAATCTTTTGCGAGTTGATAAACTCTTTGATATTACTCTCTAGATCAGAGGGTAATTTACTGTATTTTCCATGAGTATTGTTGTAGGAGTTGCCAAAGTTATTAGAGGGGTTACTAGGAAAAGGCCTAGGAACATAGTTTCCTCTAAAAGCATTGTTGTTGCCAAAATTATTCCTACCAACAAAATTAACGTCCAAGCTCGCGTTGCTACTCTCAATCAAGGAAGACAAGGGCATATCATTAGGATCTAAATGAGCACTTCTACAAGCAACCAAATTCATTAACTCATCCACCTTAGCGCTCAATGAGTTAATTTCTTCTATAGCGTGTACTTTCTTACTAGTAGGTGACCTTTTAGTGTGCCACTGAGAGTAGTTTGTCATGATATTGTCTAGGAGTTTTGTGGCTTCTCCTAATGTGATTTCCATGAACCTTCCACCTGAGGCGGAGTCCAAGATATTTCTAGAAGCGAAATTCAAGCCAGCGTAAAAAATTGTATAATCATCCAAAGACTCAAGCCATGAGCGGGACAATTTCTAATCATCAATTTCATTCTCTCCCAAGATTGTGCAACATGTTCATGATCAAGTTGCTTAAAATTCATGATATCATTACGGAGAGAGATAATCTTAGCCGGCGGAAAATACTTGGATATATAAGCATCTTTGCACTTGTTCCAAGAATCAATACTATTTTTGGGCAAAGATGAAAACCAAGTTTTTGCTCGATCTCGCAACAAGAAAGGAAAAAGCTTCAATTTAATCACATCATTATCCACATCTTTCTTCTTTTGCATATCGCAAAACTCAATGAAGGTATTAAGATCGGATGCGGCATCTTCACTAGGAAGGCCGGAGAATTGCTCTTTCATAACAAGATTCAGCAAAGCAGCATTGATTTCGTATGATTCCGCACTAGTGGCAGGAGCAATCGGAGTACTAATAAATTCATTATTATTAGTATTCGAGAAGTCACAAAGTTTCTTGTTTTCATTCATGGTGACTTCAGCAAGCAAACAAGCACACAAGCGAACAGAAAGCAAGCGAGAGAAAAGGGCGAACCGAAAAGGCAAACGAAAAAGGCAAATATTTTTGTAAATTTTCGTTTTTCACAAGTGGGGGAGAGGAAAACGAGAGGCAAAAAAACTAAATGCAAGAGATGAGTTTGCGACACTTACTTGGATGAGCTTCACCTAGAACTTGATCCTACCCAGCAACGGCGCCAGAAATCCTTCTGCTACGGCGCCAGAAATCCCCGACCGCATCTTGAGCTTGCGTTAGTTTTTCCCTTGAAGAGGAAAGGGTGATGCAGCACAGGAGGAGTAAGTATTTCCCTCAGTTTGAGAACCAAGGTATCAATCCAGTAGGAGAATCAAGCCAAGTGTGCAGAGTACCTGCGCAAACACAACGAGCTTGTACCCAACGCTATAAAGGGGTTGTCAATCCCTTCAAGATTGATTGCAAAGTGAGATCTAAAGGCGGAAAGTGCAACGAAGTAACAGTGTAAGGCTGAAAATATGGTGTGAAGTAGACCCGGGGGCCATAGTGTTCACTAGAGGCTTCTCTCAAAATAGCAAATATTATGGTGGGTGAACAAATTACTGTCGAGCAATTGATAGAACCGCGCAAAGTCATGACGATATCTAAGATAATGATCATACATATAGGCATCACGCCCGAGACAAGTAGACCGATACTTTCTGCATCTACTACTATTACTCCACACATCGACCGCTATCCATCATGCATCTAGTGTATTGACTTCATGACGAACAGAGTAACGCCTTAAGCAAGATGACATGATGTAGAGGGATAAAATCAAACCAATGATGTAAACCCCATCTTTTTTACTCTTGATGGCAACAACACGATGCGTGCCTCGCTACCCCTTCTGTCACTGGGTGAGGTCACCGCACGGTATGAACCCAAAACCAAGCACTTCTCCCATTGCAAGAATCATAGATCAAGTTGGCCAAACAAAACCCACAACTCGAAGAGAATTACAAGGATATGAAATCATGCATATAAGAGATCAGAAGAAACTAAAATAAGATTCATAGATAATCTGATCATAAATCCACAATTCATCGGATCTCGACAAACACACCGCAAAAGAAGATTACATCGGATAGATCTCCATGAAGATCATGGAGAGCTTTGTATTGAAGATCTAAGAGAGAGAAGAAGCCATCTAGCTACTAGCTATGGACCCGAAGGTCTATGGTGAACTACTCATGCATCATCGGAGAGGTCATGGTGTTGATGAAGAAGCCCTCCGTATCCGAATCCCCCCTCTGGCAGGGCACCAGAACGTGCCCCAGATGGGATCTTGCAGAGACAGAATCTTGCAGCGGCGGAAAAGTATTTTCGTGGATCTCTCCCGGAATTTTGGATTTTTCCTGAATTTGTAGGCGGAAGAGGTAGGGCAGACGAGCCACAGGGGGCCCACAAGCCTGCTAGGCACGGGCCCCCCTGGCCGCGCCTAGGGGGCTTGTGGGGTCCCCTGGTGGCCTCTGCCTTGGTTCTCACGTCCCGTGCGTATCTTCTGTTCCGGAACAAATCTTTTCAGAGGTTTTATTCCGTTTGGACACCGTTTAAAATCCTCCTCTGAAAAGGGTCAAAAACACGGAAAAAACAGGAATTGGCACTTGGCACTGAGTTAATAAGTTAGTCCCAAAAAATATATAAAAGGCGTACAAAACATCCAAAGTTTGACAAGATAATAGCATGGAACCATCAAAAATTATAGATACGTTGGAGACGTATCATCGAGCTGGCCAGGTACGTCCTCCTCATCACACGTGAGGACTGGAGATGCCATGTTTTCGTTGGTTTTACGCAGGGAGCCAGCGTACAGGACGAACCAGTAGTCCAGGAGATCACCCCCGTCAACTCCGATGACAAATCATCCATGGGTGACACATATTCAATTCGCCCTCTTTACGAAGGACAACTCGGAGAGTTGCCACTGGCGATGGACCCCGATTCTTCGAAAGACCCCGTCGACAAATCGCCATCTACATGGCGAGGGCGACACAAGCTCAGCCAAACCCGGCCGGCAACAACGAGACTGGAGAGTCATCGAAAACCCCGGCTCAAGCCATGGTGGACTTGACGGCGGAGGTCACCAGACTCATGACAACCGCTGTGACGGCAGAGAATCAGGAAGCGATCAACGCCGAGCTGGCGAAGCTGCGGGAGGAGATGCCAAAGCCCAGCGGGACGTGGAAGCGGAAACCGCGAGGATGGCGGCACAGCAGGCCCGAATCACCGCAGAGACGGAATGGCTGAACACCGAAGGCTGGCGGCTCAAGAGACAACAACACGCGTCCGATGCTATTCATCAGAGGAGGCATCACGGGCTTCTCCCGGCCGATCTACATCCAACTCGCCTCTTTGACACCCCACGCACTCTTGGGGCGGGACCCGATCGACCCTTGCATGCCGCTCGAGGGTGAGTTCCAGTTCAACCGCCTAACCCGCCACCACCTCAACCAACGGATGCCCATGCACCTCGCTTCCAGACACCACGAGTCCACTTCTCAAATCCCATGGATAACGTGATGGTGGCAACCCGCCACTTGGAGTCCCTCCTGATCTACGAAAACTCCCCAGCCGAGGTGGAGGCAAGAAACGCCATCGAGATGCTGAAGACAGCAGTGGTCCAACACGCGCAATACTCACAAAGCCTTGACCGGTTACACTCCACACCCCAGGCGAGTCACACCAGGAGTCGCCACGAGGACCAACCCGCGGTGACTGCTGCTGGCTATGCCTATAGGGATTTCTTTGGCAAATATGCAAAGGATTCCCCAGCGGCCTTGGAGCCTTGCGTTGGTGTTCCCTTGAAGAGGAAAGGGTGATGTAGCACAACGGCGGTAAGTATTTCCCTCAGTTGAGAACCAAGGTATCAATCCAGTAGGAGGATCGCGTCCAGTCGCAAGTACATTCACAAACACAAAGAGCTTGCACCCAACGCTATGAAGGGGTTGTCAATCCCTTATAGATTGTTTGCAAAGTGAGAACTGAAAGCAAAAAAGTAAACAAAGCAAAGTAAAAGTAAAAGCGGAGATGATAGTTGTGAATAGACCCGGGGGCCGTAGTGTTCACCAGTAGCTTCTCTCATGAAAGCAAGTAGACGGTGGGTGAACGAATTACTATCGAGCAATTGATAGAACCGCGCAAAGTCATGACGTTATCTATGGCAATGATCATATCTATAGGCATCATGTCCAAAACAAGTAGACCGATACTTTCTGCATCTACTACTATTACTCCACACGTCGACCGCTATCGAGCATGCATCTAGTGTATTGAGTTCATAAGAACAGAGTAACGCCTTAAGCAAGATGACATGATGTAGATGGACAATCTCAAATCTATGATGAAAGCCCATCTTGTTACCCTTGATGGCAACAACATGATGCGTGCCTTGCTGCCCCTTATGTCACTGGGAAAGGTCACCGCATGGTATGAACCCAAAACCAAGCACTTCTCCCATTGCAAGAATCATAGATCTAGTTGGCCAAACAAAACCCAAGACTCGGAGAGACTTACAAGGATATCAAATCATGCATATAAGAAATCATCAAAGACTCAAACATAATTCATAGATAATCTGATCACAAATCCACAATTCATCGGATCTCGACAAACACACCGCCAAAGAGGATTACATCGGATAGATCTCCATGAAGATCATGGAGAACTTTGTATTGAAGATCCAAGAGAGAGAAGAAGCCATCTAGCTACTAACTACGGACCCGTAGGTCTGAAGTGGACTATTCACGAGTCATTGGAGAGGTAATGATGTTGATGTAGAAGCCCTCCAGCTCCAAAGTTCCCTCCGGCAGGGCACCGGGAAGGGTCTCCAGATGAGATCTCGCGGAAACGGAAGCTTGCGGCGGCGGAAAAGTGGTTTCGTGGACGCCTTGATTTCTTCTGGGATTTTAGGGAATATATAGGCCAAAGAGCTAGGGCAGGGGAGCTCCAGGGAGGCCACAAGCCTGGTGGCCGCGGGCCCCCCTGGCCGCGGCCACAGGGATTGTGGGCTCCATGTGGGCCTCCTGCCTTGGCCCTCAAGTCCCCCGATCTTCTTTTGTTCTGGAAAAATTTATTACGGGGATTTTATTCCGTTTGGAATCCGTTCCAAAATCAAATCTGAAAAGAGTCAAAAACACAGAAAAAACACGAACTGGCACTTGGCACTGATTTAATAAGTTAGTCCCAAAAAGATATAAAAGGTATATAAAACATCCAAAGTTGACAAGATAACAGCATGAAACCATCAAAAATTATAGATACGTTTGAGACGTATCAAGCATCCCCAAGCTTAACTCCTGCTCATCCTCGAGTAGGGAAGTGATAAAGAATGAATTTTTGATGCTTTCATGCTACCTAGCATAGATGTCCTTTGTAACTCCTCTTATGTGACATGAATGTTCAGATCTGTTAGATTCAAAACAATAGTTTGCTATTGACGTGGAGACAATAATACTTCAAGCAAACTAGCAAGGTAATCATGAACTTTCAAAATAACAACGCCAAAATAAAGTTATCCCTACAAAATCATATAGTCTGGCTATGCTCTATCATCCTTGCACAACAAATTTAAATCATGCACAACCTCGGTATTGGCCAAGTAATTGTTTTCACACCTTTACTTTCTCAAACCTTTTCAACTCTCATGCAATACATGAGCGTGAGCCATGGTTTTAGCACTATAAGTGGAATGGAGTGTGGTGGAGGTTGCAAGGCAAACAAGGAGAAGATGGTCACATTGACTAGGCATATCAATGAACTATGGAGATGCTCATCAATGGATATCAATGTGAATGAGTAGGGATTGCCATACAAATGATGCACTAGAGCTAAGAGTATGTGAAAGCTCTTAAAGAAAACTAGTGGGTGTGCATCCAACTTGCTTGCTCACGAAGACCTAAGGCAATTTTGAGGAAGCCCATCATTGGAATATACAAGCCAAGTTATATAATAAAAATTTCCCACTAGCTATATGGTGATGACAAAACGAGAGACTCTCAATCATGAAGATCATGGTGCTTAATAAGCACAAGTGTGGAAAGATAGTAGCATTGTCCCTTCTCTCTTTTTCTCTCATTTTGTTTTGGTGGGCTCTTTGGCCACTTTTTTTTGGTGGGCATCTTTGGCCTCTTTTTGTAAATGGGCTTCGCTGGCCTCTTTTATTTACTCGCATGGGACAATGCTCCATCAATGATGATCAGGACACTTACAAATCGAAACTTAGAGCAATGATGACTCTATATGGAATGCCTTCTGTAGTGTACCGTGACAATGATCTAGCATGGCATAGGCATCAATGGAAACATCATGCTAGCTATCTTATGATCATGCAATAGCAATGTAGAAGTGGTGGCACATGTCATGGTGGTAGTTGCATGTCAATATATCTCGGAATGGCTTTGAAGAAGCCATAGTAGGTAGGTATGGTGGCTGTTTTGAGGGAGGCTAATGGTGGGTTTTATGCACCGGCGAAAGTTGCACGACACTAAAGAAGATAGTGATAGTGGAAGGTGAAAGTGCATCTAAACCATGGACTCAACATTAGTCATGAAGAACTCATATACTTGTTGCAAAAGTTTTAGTAGTAATCGAAACAAAGCATTCAACGCATACTCCTAGGGGAAGGGTTGGTAGGTATAAACCATCGCGCGATCCCGGCCGCTACACAAAGGATGATAATCAATAAACTAATCATGCTAAGACTTCATCACATAGCGGTTCACCATACGTGCATGATACGGGAATCACTAACTTCAACACAAGTATTTCTAGATCCACAACACCTTACTAGTATAACTTCGATATTACCACAACTCAAAACTAATTGAGTTGAATCAAACTTCTCTAACTACTCAATGCACATGAAGGTGGAATTTTTCATATCCCTTTGGATAACTACCCCTTTTGAGACTACTTTCATAGCATAGATCAACTACCACGCCACGCACTGCCGTGCTCCAAAAGATAGAAGTGAAACACATAGAGCAAAATCAACTAGCTCAAAAGATATAAGTGAAACACATGTGAGCTGAATTGCCTAACCAAAGGATATAAGTGAAGGTTGACAAAATCACGGTGAGTGCAGGGCTCTCTCTCTCTATATGTGCAGCAAGGAAGATTATGACACAACAAAAATAAAAGACTCCTACGATACAAGACGCTCCAAGCAAAACACATAACATGTGGTGAATAAAAATATAGCCCCAAGTAACGCTACCGATGGATTGAAGACGAAACAGGGGATGCCTTCCCGTGGCATCCCCAAGCTTAGGCTTTTTAGGCATCCTTGAATCAACTTGGGGTGCGTTGGGCATCCCCAAGCTTGAGCTCTTGCCACTCTTTATCTCTTTTTCCATAAGAACTTCACCCAAAACATGAAAACTTCACAACATGAAACTTAAACAGAAACTCGCGATATCATTAGTATAAGAATGCAAATCACCACTTCCTTAGGTACTGTAGGAAACTTAAATTCTACTTATGTTGATGTTGGGTTAATGTATTTTCAATCTTTCATGGCTAATACCCCCCGATACTATCCATAGTTTCATCAAAATAAGCAACCAACTCAACAAAAACAGAATCTGTTAACAGCAGACCAGTCTGTAGCAATCTGTATACTTCGTATACTTCTGGTACTTCAAAAAAAATTACGACAGTGTGAAGAATTTGCGTAGCAATCAGCAGAAAAAAGAATCAACTCAAAAGCTCTCACAGAAAAAAATGAAAAAAGTAGAAAGTTTCTGTCTTTTCCAGCATGACCAAACGATCATCCCCAAGACTAATCATAACGGTTTTACTTGGCACAAACGCAGAAGAAACACAAAAAACACAATAATAACAGAATTATGAAAGTGTGGAAAACACAAAACATAATGAAAAAGGATAGATTCGTTGGGTTGTCTCCCAACAAGCGCTATTGTTTAACGCCCTTAGCTAGGCATTGATAATTCAATGATGCTCACACAAAAGACAAGAATTGAAGCACAATGAGAGCATCATAAAGCATGTGAAAATCACATATAAGTCTAACATACTTCCTATGCATAGGCATTTTATAGGAAAACAGATTGTCAAGACAACCAATAGTTACCATATGCAAGGAAGAAGAAAGAGACAATAGCAATCTCAACATAACGAGAGGTGATTTAGTGATATGAAAGTTTCTACCACCATATTTTCCTGTCTCATAATAATTACATGTGGGATCATATTCGAATTCAACAATGTAACTATCATATAGGATATTCTTTTCATGATCCACATGCATGCAAAGTTGACGCTCTTCAAAAATAGTGGGACTATCATCAACTAAAGTCATGACTTCTCCAAACCCACTTTCAATAATATTGCAAATATCATATTCATCATGAGGCTTAAACAAATTTTCAATATCATAAGAAAAATCATCGCCCCACTCATGATCATTGCAACAAGTAGTGGACATAGCAAAACTAGCATCCCCAAGATTAGGGTTTTGCATATTTTTAGCATGATTGTCACTAATAGGATTTATAGTGAAACCATTGCAATCATGCTTTTCATTCAAGGAGCCCCCGTGAATCACTTCATAAGTTTCTTCATCATGATTTTCAGATTCACGCAACTCAAGCAAAACTCCATAAAGATAGTCAAGTGCACTCAACTCGCTAGCAATTGGATCAACATAATTGGATCTCTTAAAGAGATTAGCAAGTGGATGAGGATCCATATCACTAGATTTTCAGCAAGCGAAGATGCAAGCATATTGAAGGCACATGGCACACAAGCGAACAGAAAGCAAGCGAGAGAAAACGGCGAACGAAAAGGACAAACCAAAAAAGGCAAACGAAAAAGGAAAATTGTGAAGTGGGGGAGAGGAAAACGAGAGGCAACTAGCAAACAAAGTAAATGCAAGAGATGAGTTTGCGACACCTACTTGGATAAGTTCTTGACTTGATCTCCCCGGCAACGGCGCCAGAAATCGGCGTGTTGACGGGAGATTATTCTTGTCTTGATACTCATCGGCAAGCGATCCTCCCCCGCAACGGCGCCAGAAATCCTTCTGCTGCTGGCTACGCCTATAGGGATTTCCTTGGCAAATATGCAAAGCATTCCCCCGCAGCCTTGGAGCCTTGCGTTGGTGTTCCCTCGAAGAGAAAAGGGTGATGTAGCACAGCGGCGGTAAGTATTTCCCTCAGTTGAGAACCAAGGTATCAATCCAGTAGGAGGATCGCGTCCAGTCACAAGTGCCTGCACAAACACAAAGAACTTGCA
Organism: Hordeum vulgare subsp. vulgare; assembly: GCF_904849725.1. Taxonomy (NCBI): domain Eukaryota; kingdom Viridiplantae; phylum Streptophyta; class Magnoliopsida; order Poales; family Poaceae; genus Hordeum; species Hordeum vulgare. Next base: position 486,009,332 of record NC_058518.1, on the reverse strand, counting down.
CCCAACGCTATGAAGGGGTTGTCAATCCCTTATAGATTGTTTGCAAAGTGAGAACTGAAAGCAAAAAAGTAAACAAAGCAAAGTAAAAGTAAAAGCGGAGATGATAGTTGTGAATAGACCCGGGGGCCGTAGTGTTCAATAGTGGCTTCTCTCATGAAAGCAAGTAAACGGTGGGTGACCGAATTACTGTCGAGCAATTGATAGAACCGCGCAAAGTCATGACGTTATCTATGGTAATGATCATATCTACAGGCATCACGTCTAAAACAAGTAGAACGATACTTTCTGCATCTAATACTATTACTCCACACTTCGACCGCTATCCAGCATGCATCTAGTGTATTGAGTTCATAAGAACAGAGTAACGCCTTAAGCAAGATGACATGATGTAGATGGACAATCTCGAATCTATGATGAAAGCCCATCTTGTTACCCTTGATGGAAACAACATGATGCGTGCCTTGCTGCCCCTTCTATCACTGGGCAAGGTCACCGCATGGTATGAACCCAAAACCAAGCACTTCTCCCATTGCAATAATCATAGATCTAGTTTGCCAAACAAAACCCAACACTCGGAGAAACTTACAAAGATATCAAATCATGCATATAAGAAATCAACAAAGACTCAAATATAATTCATAGATAATATGATAACAAATCCACAATTCATCGGATCTCGACAAACACACCGCCAAAGAGGATTACATCGGATAGATCTCCATGAAGATCATGGAGAACTTTGTATTGAAGATCCAAGAGAGAGAAGAAACCATCTAGCTACTAACTACGGACCCGTAGGTCTTAAGTGGACTAATCATGAGTAATTGGAGAGGCAATGATGTTGATGTAGAAGCCTTCCAGCTCCAAAGTCCCCTCCGGCTGGGCACCGGGAAAGGTCTCCAGATGAGATCTCGCGGAAACGGAAGCTTGCGGCGGCGGAAAAGTGGTTTCGTGGACGCCCTGATTTTTTCCTGGGATTTTAGGGAATATATAGGCCAAAGAGCTAGGGCAGGGGAGCTCCAGGGAGGCCACAAGCCTGGTGGCCATGGGCCCCCCTGGTCGCGGCCGCAGGGCTCGTGGGCTCCTTGTGGGCCTCCTGCCTTGGCCCTCAAGTCCCCCGATCTTCTTTTGTTCTGGAAAAAATTATTTCGGGGATTTTATTCCGTTTGGACTCCGTTCCAAAATCAGATCTGAAAAGAGTCAAAAACACAGAAAAGACAGGAACTGGCACTTGGCACTGAATTAATAAGTTAGTCCCGAAAAAGATACAAAAGGTATATAAAACATCCAAAGTTGACAAGATAACAGCATGAAACCATCAAAAATTATAGATACGTTTGAGACGTATCAGTGACAAGTGGGCAACGACGTTTGCCTCAAACAAACTGTTCGGGGTGCCTGATACATGAGCCCAAGACATTATGGATGCAGCGCGAGTCGCGCGTCAGATGGAGACGGCAGCCGCGGCGGATCAGGGCTATCCGACTTATACCCAGACGCCTCCTGCGCCGCTCGATGCCGGCGTTAGGCATGTCGGGGTGCCCTGTCTCATGCCCGCTCTCCGCAATGAGCGGATGCTGAAGGATTTCGAAGGACCAATGAAGCTACCCAATTACATACCAAATCTCGAGCGAGGGTCATGGATCGAGAGTTACAAACTTGCGATGGACATGCTAGACATGAACGAGGCGGTTTGCGCCAAGTATTTCACTATGATGCTTGAAGGAACGGCACATGCGTGGCTGAAAAACCTGCCACCTAACTCCATCAACACCTGGGCAGAGTTAAAGGAGCGTTTCATCAAAAACTTCCGAGGGACTTGCAAGGGCCCGATGAACATCGTCGACTTACAACACTGCGTTTAGCGACCGGACGAGTCGGACCATCATTGGACGCGGCGAGTTGCAGAAGTCATTCATTCGTCGGACGGCATCTTGGCGGCTCATGCAGTGCTGATTCTGGAGAAAAATTGCCATTACGAACCTTTGGTGCTGAAGCTCGCGCGACTTAAGTGTAAGGTGCAGGACATGGGCGAGTTGATGGATACCCTCAAAAAATATGCCGAGTTAGACGACACCAAGGATCTGGGGGAGGATGACGACAAAGTTAGCACCGCTAGGAGGGGCGAGTCGTCAAAAGGTCACTCCCAGTTTCAAGGGGGGTAACCACAACCACGGTGGTCACGGTAAGAGGAGACAACAGGAAGGTCCCACAGACTTCGTCGCCAATACAAATGCCGGCAACCGGAACCAACACCAGAAGAAGCGAGGCTTCAGTGGGAAGAAACCGCGCAACTATCATGAGATGCTCAAAGGCCCCTGCCCACAACATGCTACGGCTGAGGGACCGGCTACCCACTCGTGGGAGGATTGCTATGTGATGCAGGAGTTTCGGGCTGAGGCGCTCAAGAAAGGCCAAGGAGGCGATTAGGGCCAGCAACAGGAACAGTTCGGCACGCCCGGATCACGCCAAAGCCCATTCAGTGGATTTCCGAACCCGACTGCGCAGGGCGGGTCAAAGCCTAATAGTGGACAATACCAAGTTCACAACCAACAGCGGTATAACCCGCAGGGAGTGTTTCAGCAACCACCCCCGCAAGGGGACCCCCAGCGACAGGATGATAATGTCGGTTTTTAGAATAACCCTAAGCAGCTGAACAGCGGGAAACATCACGTGTTCACCACCAGCACCTACAAACGGGACCAGAAGGTGAAACATAGAACTTTCAGCATGGCTGAGCCGTCACTCCCTAGGTACCTCCATTGGTGTGAACAACCCATAACCTGGAGTAGGGAGGATCACCCGCCCCGAGTTGATAACCCTGGCGACTTGGCTTTGGTCGTGGCTCCCCAAGTCGGAGGATACACCCTTTCCAAAGTCCTTATGGAGGGTGGCAGCAGCATAAACATCCTATACTTCGATACCTTTCGAAGGATGAATCTCTCGGAGAAAGACTTGATGCCGTTGTCCACGGTTTTCCACGGCATTGTCCCGGGTAAGTCGGCGTATCCAATTGGGCGGATTAATGTGGCTTTTGGCACAGAGTCCAATTACAGGAGCGAGTCACTCCTGTTTGAGGTGATCAAAATCAAGATCCCTTACCACGCATTGTTTGGAAGGTCGGCTTACGCTCGATTCATGGCTCGCCCATGTTATGTTTATCTCAAGCTCAAGATGCTTGGTCCTAAGGGGCCTATTATGATCAGCGGAGACAGGAAGATAGCCCAAGAGTGCGAAGAAGGAGACGCAGCTTATGCCGAGATGGCTTGCGCGACCGAGGAGCTCAAATTTCACCAAGCCAATGTTGACCCGGCGGATATGACGCCACTCAAGAGGCCAACAATTGACTCCGAGCCGCCCCTAAAATTCAAACCAACAGACGACACGAAGGTGATAGACTTTACGCCTGGGGACTCAACCAAGCATTTCACTATTGGGACAGGTTTGGACCCCAAATAGGAAAGCGCACTCATCGAATTCATCCGCGAGAATCAGGACATCTTCGCGTGGAAACCTTCTGAGATGCCAGGTGTACCGAGAGAATTCGCTGAGCACCATCTTAATATTGACCCCAAAGTAAAGCCAGTTCGGCAGTACCTTTGCAGGTTTAATGAGGAACGACGTAAGGCAATGGGAGAGGAAGTCGCCCGGCTTTTGGCCGCCAGATTCATCATCGAGGTTTTTCATCCTAAATGGTTGGCTAACCCGGTCCTGGTGCTAAAAAAAGAATGGCACTTTCCGCATGTGCATCGACTAACGCGACATTGGGTTTTCTGGTCTCAGAACGCGACATTGAAGCTAACCCGGACAAAATTGAAGCGATCACTTCGCTAGGAAAGCCGGCCAATATCAATCAAGTCCAACACATGGTGGGTCGTATCGCGGCTCTAAGTCGCTTTATAAGTCGCCTTGGGGAGAAAGCCATCCCTCTTTATCAATTGCTCAAGAAAACTGATCGTTTTGTTTGGACGGATGAAGCCAACAAAGCCTTTGAAGCCTTGAAGCAACAACTAGCTAAGCCGCCAGTATTGGCCGCTCCGACGGACAAGGAGCCTATGCTCTTGTACATCGCGGCTAATTATAAGGCGGTAAGCGTGGCCATGGTCGTCGAGCGGAAGGAAGAAGGGAAGGAATATCCGGTTCAAAGACCAGTATATTTTATGAGCGAAGTCCTGACCCTCTCCAAACAACGCTACCTGCATTGGCAGAAGCTGGTCTTTGGGGTGTTTATGGCGAGTTGGAAGCTGAAGCACTACTTCCAGGAGCATCCCATCACGGTGGTCAGTTCTGCCCACCTTGGTGACATTATACAAAATCGAGAGGCAACTGGGCGGATTGCTAAGTGGGCCATCGAGTTAGGACCGCATCACGTGCGATATACTCCCCGTATAGCCATTAAGTCTCAAGCACTAGTGGATTTCATCAACGACTGGACCGAGTTGCAGATTCCAGAAGATAGGCTCGATCACACATACTGGACCATCTATTTCAATGGATCTAGGCAGTTGGAAGGCTCGGGGGCTGGTGTGGTTTTAACTTCGCCTCAGGGTGACAAATTCTGCTATGTCCTCCGACTCATGTTTCCATGCACCAACAATGCAATGGAGTATGAAGCTCTGCTCCATGGGTTGCGACTCGCCAAAGAGATGAACCTCACCCAAGTCAGATGTTTCGGCGACTCAGATCTAGTGGCGCAGCAGGTGTCAGGCACCTGGGATTCTAAAGATTCCTTGATGGCGGCTTACAGGCGAGCTGTGTCGGACGTGGCGGGTCACTTTCATGATTATCAAGTGGATCACATCGATCGGCGACTCAATGAAGCAGCAGATGCTCTTTCACGCCTCGGTTCACAGCGTAAGCCGGTTCCCCCCAATGTATTTTTGGATGTGTTACATAACCACTCGGTGAGGATACCTTCAAAGGAAGATTTGGCGGTGTCGGACCCTCAGTCCCAACTTGTGGCGGCTCTTCGTGCTACCTCAGATTGGGCGTTTCCCTACATGGCGTATCTCACACGAGGCGAGTTACCCACGGATGAGTTATTGGCTCGCCAAATCGTCCGTCGATATAAATCCATGGTCATACATAACGACGAGTTGCGTAAGCGAAGCACTTCACGGGTATTTCGAAGGTGTGTCTCTTTCGAGGAAGGATATACGATTCTCAACGAAATTCATGCAGGCGACTATGGACATCATGTCGGGTCATGCTCCCTGGTTTCCAAAGCCTTTCGACATGGATTTTATTGGTTGACGGCTCATGCAGATGCGGAAGAGATAGTTCGCCGATGTGATGGTTGCCAGAAATTTGGACGCGAGATGCACGTGCCGACTCAGGAATTACGGATGATTCCAATTACTTGGCCGTTTGCGGTCTGGGGGCTAGACATGGTTGGTCCTTTTAAAATGTCATCCAATAAAAAGACTCGCCTATTGGTGGCGGTTGACAAGTTCACTAAGTGGGTTGAAGCAGAACCCGTTAGTAGCTGTGATGCAGACACGGGTGCCAAATTCTTGAAAAAATTGATCTTCCAGTTCGGATACCCTCATAGTATCATTACTGACAATGGTACTAATCTATCAAAGGGCGAAATGCAAGAGTTTTGCGGACGGGAGAATATCTGGCTTGACGTCTGTGCACTCGCACACCCCCAGTCTAATGGACAGGAAGAAAGGGCGAATCATAAAATATTGCGAGGAATCAAGCCCCGGCTTATGGTACCTCTAGAGCGTACTCCAGGATGTTGGGTGGAAGAATTGCCCTCAGTGTTATGGAGTATCAGGACCACCCCAAACCGCTCCATGGGTTTTACCCCCTTCTTTCTGGTCTACGGGCAGAGGCAGTTTTGCCAAGTGACATCAGACACGATTCACCGCGAGTCGCCGCCTATGTGGAACAGGACAACGAGTTGACACGACAAGATTCGCTGGATGCTTTGGAGGAAGAGCGAGACTTGGTTGCATTGCGATCGGTGATCTATCAGCAGGACTTGCGACGCTATCACAGCCGCCGCGTGAAGAGCCGGACTTTTCAAGAGGGCGACTTAGTGCTCCGGTTGATTCAAGATCACACTTGTATGCATAAGTTATCACCTCCATGGGAAGGATCGTTTGTCATCAGCAAGAATCTTCAGGACAGCTCATACTACTTGGTGGATCTTCGCCTTGATCGGCTAACTACAGAGGATGAGATAACTCGCCCCTGGAATATAGCCCATCTGCGGCCTTACTACACCTAGAGCCATGGGCTCCTTTCTTTTCTGCAAATCTCAGAACTTGTAATCTTTAATTTATAAAGCAATAAAGCCAGCACCCACGAACTTCGGGGTCCTTTGCCGTTTCAGCTTCTCGAAAGCATGAGTCTTTATTGTTCTATGAGTCGTCCAAGCATGGACGCTATCAGTACCAAAGAGCATAAGTCGCCACGCTGCACTTGTTTCAAAATTGGGTACTGATAAGCCAAAGAGGACCAAAGTTGCCATGCTGCACGGTTCAAACATGGGCGCCTTAAATGGTTTTGAGAATTAAGCCGACTTACTTGGGGGCTACTAGTTCCCAAGTCGTTTTGCAGTAAGAGCGTAAAACGCTTCTGCAATCATATGTCCGAATTTTCCCTAATCATAAGTCACTTGGGGGCTTCCACTCACTAAGTTCAGCCTGAATACCCTCGTGGCTAGCAAAAAATTGCCGCATTACAAATGGTTGTACTGGACCATGTGTTGGACGAGTTGCCCTATGGACCCATGTACTCTTGGCGAGTCAATCCGCTTGTTGGACCCTGGACTCGCCTTGGTTAAAACATGAAAGGTATCGGCCAGAGCCACACATGGAAAATAGAGAAACCATTGGTTCACTGAACCTGCTTCACTGAAGCTTGACTCGCGCGTGATCAGCCGGTCTAAAAAAAACATCGACTGTTGCAAAAGCCTTCTTAGGGTAGCACTAGAATTTTGGAAACTCGTCCTATCCTATTGTAGCTCATCGAGCCGACAATTTTTTACGATTATCTTCATGGCACTGCCACAAGGTTTCGTAAACCTTTATATGACTCGATGCGGCTCACTGAGCCGGCTCCTTGCTTATAACTCGCCATGACTCACTGGGTTGGTTTATTTCTTGCCACAACTCATTGAGTCGGCCTATGGTGTTTTTTCCCTGACAAACGGGTTGAAGAAGATATTCAACAAGAACACTTTCAAGCAGCAGGATTGGTAAAGGCGATTCATGATTAGCAAAAAGGATAATGGTTCAGAAATGTCAAGCAAAAGGCATGGATGGAAGATTGTTTCCCTGAATCCTAATAACTATTACATGGCTCACACGGCCATACCGGGCGTCATCTCCTGGTCAAGGAAAGATCAAATTGTTTTTCCAGCAATGATTACACACTGGTTAGACTTAAGCCGCCTCCGGGTCGCCTTGCCTTTAGCTCTCTCCATCTTCAATTTGTAAGTCGCCGAGTTTCCAGTTGCACTTGGACAAGGCGACGAATTCATCTTCGTCGTTCAGAAAGACAGATAGGTCTGCTTCAAAGTCGAAGGGATACTTGCGCCGGCGAGGAGTCAGGCTGGTAATTCCAAACGAAGGAGGAGTCACCTTTTTGTTGTTGTCGTCATACGCAGCGTGGTATTTGTTCAAGTCCAAACTGCTCGCCAGTTAAGTCGTCGCTGCACGGGACTCTTTCACAACCCGGTGGTAATCGTCTTTAGTAAACTCCGACTCGTCGTCCTTCAGCTCAGGGTAATGATACGTCTCCGTCGTATCTACTTTTCTGAACTCTTTTGCCCTTGTTTTGGACTCTAATTTGCATGACTTGAATGGAACTAACCCGAACTGACGTTGTTTTCACCAGAATTGCCATGGTGTTGTTTTTGTGCAGAAATAAAAGTTCTCGGAATGTCCTGAAAATTTACGGAGATTTTTTCTCAAATAACAGAAAAATACCTGCGCAAAGATCCACCGGAGGGGTCGTGCCAGTGGGCCACAAGCCCACAGGCCGCGACCACCCCCTATGGCCGCGCCATGCAGGCTTGTGGGGCCCACGTGGCACCACCGCCCCCAATCTCAGCTCTACATCTTCTGTTTCGCGTGGAAAAAAATTAGAGAGAAGGTTTCATCGCGTTTTGCGATACGGAGGCGCCGCCACATCCTGTTCTTCATCTAGAGGGCAGATCTGGAGTCCGTTTCGGGCTCCGGAGAGGGGAAATCGTCGCCATCGTCATCATCAACCTTTCTCCATCGACAATTCCATGATGCTCTTCATCGTTCGTGAGTAATCTCATCGTAGGCTTGCTGGACAGTGATGAGTTGGATGAGATCTATCATGTAATCGAGTTAGTTTTTGACGGGGATAGATCCCTAGTATCCACTATGTTCTAGAATGATGTTGCTACTACTTGGCTATGCTTAATGCTTGTCACTAGGGCCCGAGTGCCATGATTTCAGATCTGAACCTATTATGTTGTCGCCAATATATGTGTGCTTTAGATCCTATCTTGCAAGTTGTAGTCACCTACTATGTGTTATGACCCGGCAACCCCGGAGTGACAATAGCCGGAACCACTCCCGGAGATGACCATAGTATGAGGAGTTCATGTATACACCGCGTGTTAATGCGTTGGTCCGGTTCTTTATTAAAAGGAGAACCTTAATATACCGTAGTTTCCATTAGGACCCCGCTGCCACGGGAGGGATGGACAATATATGTCATGCAAGTTATTTTCCCTAAGCATGTATGACTACATACGGAATACATGCCTACATTAGATTGACGAACGAGAGCTAGTTACATATCTCTCCGTGTTATAGCTGTTACATGATGAATCACATCCGTCACACTCATCCATCACCGATCCACTGCCTACGAGTCTTTTACTACTGGTCCTCTCTACGTTACTTTGCCTAGGCTTGTCCCTTGCTACAAAAGGGATTGGGCCACTTTACTGTTGCTGTCACTACTGTTGTTACTTGTTACTTTGTTGCTGGTGTCACTACTGTTGTTACTTGTTACTTTGCTGTTGCTGTTACTGCTCCGTTGTTACTTGTTGTAAGACTTTGTTGGCGCCGTTGCCGGGGAGGCTAGGTAAGCGGCACTAACATCCCGTCAACAAGGCTTTTTCTGGCACCGTTGCTATCATACTACCTTGCTACTGATACTTCGCTTGCAGACACTAATCTTTCAGGTGTGGTTGAATCTGACACATTCAGCTGCTAATTCTTGAGAATATTCTTTCGCTTCCCGTCTTGGCGAATCAACAAATTTGGGTTGCATACTCTACCCTCGAAAACTGTTGCGATCCCATACGCTTGTGGGACATCAGGTAACCAGCTGCTACTTCCTGTGGCTTGAGGTCCGGGGCATACGCCAGGCACCGACTTAGGGTGGTCAGAGCTCCCTTGCGGGCGGCTGACCTCTTTAGCTCCTCTACTTGTGGTGGCAATGTTGACAAGCAACCTAACATATTCTTGATGGACTTGATTGGCTCCTTGTTGCCCATCATTGCCTTCATCGTCAGCATGCTCCTTGTATACAGCTGCTCCATAAAGGTGTAAATCGCCTTCAGCTTCAGGATGCAGTCGTCTTGGAGATGGGCGGTTCGAGGACCTACAAAGGATAAACTTCAGTATTTGCAAACTAAATTATGACTTCTCTTGCCGAACAAGGGAATTGCTTCTTACCAAAGATGGCTTCGGTCATGTTGGAGACGTGCTTTTTTTAGCTCGGAGAGCTCCTGTAGGGAGGCTTCTAGATTTGTCTCGGCTTGTTCAGTCCGCTTCAGAATGGCGGCTTGATCAGCTTTGGCTTTCTTCTCAAATTTTTGGTGGTCGGTTTTCATTTTGTCTATATCAGCCAGGGCCAACCGATATTTTTCTTCAGATGCAGTCCGAGCATCCTGTTGTTCAGCTAAGCTTTTTTTTTAAGTCGGCAAGGGATGACTCGACCCGGGTCACAGATTCCTGCAAACAAATTTTGGGAAGACAAGTTTCATAACTGTTGCAAGCAACATCCTTAACACATGGGGGCCAATGTATGATTCTATTTGAAATCATACAAAATTCAAGACCCGGTTTATCTTTTAAAAGATGACCCAGCCCTTGGGGGCTACAAGTTGAAGTTTTCATCTCATACAAGACCCGACTCATCTTTCAAAAGATGACCCGGCCCTTGGGGGCTACAGGTTGAAGTTTTATCTAATTTAAGACCGGCTCATCTTTCAAAAAATGACCCAACCCTTGGGGGCTACAGGAGTTTTTATCTAATACAAGACCCGACTCATCTTTCAAAAGATGACCCGGCCGTTGGTGGCTACAGGTTGAAGTTTTCATCTCATACAAGACCCGACTCATCTTTCAAAAGATGACCCTACCCTTGGGGGCTACAGGTTGAAGTTTTTATCTCATACAAGACCCGACTCATCTTTCAAAAAGATGACTCGGCCCTTGGGGGCTACAGGTTAAAGTTTTCATCTAATTCAAGACCCGACTCATCTTTCAAAAGATGACCCGGCCCTTGGGGGCTATGGACAGATATGGGTCTACCAAATATTGCAACAAACATAATTAATCAAGCAAGACTAGTCTCCTGGAAGGCTAATGGGTGGAAGAACACATAATAAAGGACGTACCTCATGCTTGACTCTCATCATGTTGATCAAGCTCTTCTCCATTTCATAACTCGTCTCCAGGCGACTTACGAATCCAGAGCAGAGTTGGTCAAATTCGAGATTCTCATAATGGGGAAGCTTCAGCTTAGTGATATCTTGTTACGCAAAAGGATGGGGCTCTTTTGATGCATGTTTGGATAACACCGCTGCTGCAGGTTTGGAGTAGCCAGTACCAGTAATAATTACGGTATCTAGATCTTTAGTCGCCTTGGAAGATCTCGGCGGGTTAACATTGTCAGTGGTTTCCTTTAAAGAGCGTGGAGAGTCGATCCGGACGTCAGGAATATCATCCGCAGGATCATCATGAGCCGCCGTTTGGTCTTCATCAAGCTCTGGGGCAGAGGTGCTCATGCCTAACACCTCAGTCGTCTTAGGAGCAGAAGACAAGCCGCCAGTTTTTCTCTTCTTTGCTTGTGCTCTGAGATGAAGACATCAAAGTTAGAACAAGTACCATTATTGGGAAGGAAAAAAGGTTAATAGAAGAACTTACCCTTGTACACGAATCATTGGTGGAAGAGCTGACATCACTGAGTCGCCAGATGAAGGAGGAGAAACCTAAAAGAATAAAAGTTCAAGGAGTGAATGAGTTGTGAATCACATTTTCTACAAGGAGGATAGTGTGTTCAACACGAGTATACCTCACTTGTGCGCTTCCGACCAGTTGTCTTTTCAGGTAACCCGGAAACTAAGTCGCTAGAACGGCTTCGGGTTTTACGTTTGGGAGTATACTTCGCCTTCTTCAAAAGGAAATTAGGGTCCAGATAAGCATTTGGGTGAGACATGGGAACTTTTCCACAAATCTGCCTGGCCGGCCTAGGTGAAGAGGAAGTTGAGTCGGAAGAAATAGAAATTACCTCAACCGCGTCATCTTGGCTCTCATAGTCATTGTCCTACGCATAAAGGTAACAGGATATAAGCATAAGTCAGAACATAATGATGATAAACAAAAGGGTAAATTTTTTACCTTTGACTGTTCTTGCCAGCTTGGGACTCGCCGACGACGGATGAATCTTTGACGGCGGCTTTGCCATTGCTCTTCTTCTTCTTCTTCTTCTTCTTCGGTGGCGGCTTAGTTGTTTTCTGGGCAAATGGATCACCTTTCTGGTGGATAGAATCAAATTTCAAACCTTGAACACTGGCACATATGTTGAAAAAGGTAGAAAGAGGCGACATAGATTGTTACCGGTGGAGCCGCATTGGTAAGGCAGAAAGGCTTGAGCCCGACCTTGACACAGTTTTCCAAGGAATCACCGGTTAACTTCTTGATTATGTCAACAATGTCTTTCTCGGAGAGTCTTCTATGAAAAAAGCATTGGGGATGGTTCACTTTGCCATCGAACTCGCACATCAGACCATCCCGGCGACTCAGAGGAAGAATATTCCACTCCACCCAGCAACGGAATAGGTCAACCCCGGTGAGCCCATTATTGGTCAAAGACCGCAGCTCGGAGAAGATGGGGATGAATTCCGATTCTTCTTCTTCGGTAAGTTTCTGTGGCAGCTTGAAGTCCATGGGTAAGCGGTCTTCTCTATAACCCGGAAGTGGGTTCTCACCGGGATGAGAAGTGTCACGACAATAAAACCAAGACTCGGCCCAGCTTTTCGGATGGCTGGGCAGGAGGACAGATGGAAACCCATGTTCGCGGCGCCACTGGACGTTGACCCCTCCGAGTTCCAAGTTGGGCCCGTTGGAAAATTCGGTCTGGCGGTTCAGATGGAAGAAGTTCCAAAATAATGGAACTATGGGCTCTATCTGCAGGTATGCCTCGCAAAATACTTGAAATTGACAGAGGTTACTGATGGAATTGGGTCCCAGATCCTGAGGGTGAACATTGAGGAAATGCAGAGCGTCTCTAAAGAACTTCGACTCGAGCGGTTTGAAGCCTCGTTCAAGGTGATCAATGAAAACGACTACTCCCCCCTTGCCAGGATTGGGAATGACCTCGCGTGGGGCGGTCCACCAACCGATGACTTCCTTACAATCAAGATGACCCGATTTGACAAATTTCTCGACAAAGGCGCCACTAATCTTGGTTGGTAGCCAATCGCATTTCGAGATGCTAACCATGACTACAAAAAAGAAGGAACAAGGCGGCTCATTAAGGACCATAAAACGTGGTAACTCGCCACATTGAGATTTACAATATGACTATTGGGACATTATGACTCAGCGTCAGGTGACCAAAGGTCTGGATATGAGGATATTTCTGACTCGCCAGATGAGCGATTTATGTTATGTCTACAAAGGCGTTAAGACTCTCCATTCGGCAATCAAAGGCGTAGTTATGGTAATGTTCTAACCCGCTGTGGTGGAAGAAGGTGAGTGGCGACCAAGAAAGGATTTTTTCCTTAGGGATATTTCCGGGAGTAGGATAAACAAGTTTCTAAAAGCAAGCAATGAAATACGGATCTATGGGTGGATCAAATTAAGGAGATAATGCTTAAACGAAGCTGCGAAGACTACGAAAGCAAGAATGCAACAGGAGTACCGTATGAATCTATGAAGTAAAAACATCAAAATGGCCAGCAGATGCAGCGATCCTACCGTGCTTCAATACTACGGAGGATCTATCGGAAGTATGACTGATGGATCTAAAATAGAAAAGGGATCATAGCTACATTCCGAAGCTAACCTAGACTAGACATGGCAGCAAGGTCTAACCCTAATGGGGGAAGAGTGTTTACCTGACAAAGAAGGGCAGCCCCCGGAGGAGGATGCGGAAGGTTTGCGGCGGATCCTACACTTTCGGTTGGCCTGGATACGTCCGAACCGCGATGGCTGGCGGCGAAGCTTCGGGAGCGGCGAAGAGACAGGGGCGCTGGCGCGAGGAAGACGAAGGTTGATGAGGAAGTCAAAGTGGGGGTAGGTGACGGTGCCCCCACTCCCCCCCTGCGGTTATTTAAAGGCCAAGTAATGGAATCGAGGTAGCAAGCACGGGAATAGAGGCGACAAACTGAAAATTTGCAATGATGGCGCCTTGATTTTCGGGATAAATAAATGGCGGTGAGAAAGATCCGTTGGGTGGTTGCGTCATTAAGTCCCAAAATTGGAGGGATAAGGTGATGTCATCAAAAACTGCTTGGCGGCTCCAACAATTCATGATGGATGGCGGCTTGTCGTTCGTCAAAAGACGGGAGTAATACAAGTCGCCCCAAAATGAGTGGACGTTTATTGGCGTGAATAAATTCAAGACAATCTGGGGCCTAATGTTGGGGATATTACCTGTGGTGTAACCCGCTCTAACTGGGCCGGGTCACTGAAGGGACGACTCATCCTTTGGTAATACAAGCCTTGGCCCAGGGGGCCCACGAGCCGGATGGCGTTTCAGGAGCTATACAGAGGATAGGCCGCCAAGGAGGTTTCCAGTCCTGGAAAGCGTGACGACTTAGAGATAGGGAAGACCACGATCTGTAGCGTGGCTAGGACTCTTGTAAATCGTAGGGCCTCGACCTGTATCTAAAGGTGAGTCCCTGGGGAAGATAGGGCAGGTTAGAAATCATCGAGAGCTAGGTCAGGCGAGTTACGCCCTCCTTGTAATTGAAACCATCATCAATCTACACAAAGCAGGACGTAGGCTTTTACCTCCACACGAGGGACCGAACCTAGGTAAATCTGAGTCTCGCTTTCGCTCACCCCATTTGAGTCGCCACCACGGTGCCATGGCTCCTTCATTAAGTCATTTCACGAGGACATCTGCCGTGACAAAACCACGACAACGGGCATGAGCCTGAAATCCCAAATTCAGCTCTTGGGACATCCCATATGTTCCGTGACGTTCAAAACGTCTTCGACGCCTCAATTCTAAGCCGTTAAGCATTACACACTGAACTATCACGTAGTCATCAAAAACGTGTATGTCAGATGTTCGCAACATCCACAAATGACGCTCGGGTTTCAGCACACCGAGCGGTGCATTAAGGGCATAAGCCTTCTGTGCAGCAATGAGGACAATCCTCAGTTTATGGACCCAGTCCGCATAATTGCTACTATCATCTTTCAACTAAGTTTTCTCTAGGAACATATCAAAAACAGTAGAGCTACAAGGCAAGCTACAACATACTTTGCAAAGACATTTTTGACTATGTTCATGATAATAAGCTCAATTAATCATATTTCTTAAGAACTCCCACTCACATTGTCATCCCTCTAGTCATTCGAGTGACACATGATCCAAATTGACGAACTCAAGTCCGGTCATCACGTGAGTTGAGTTAGCTTCAATGGTGAACGTCTCTATGTTGATCATATCTACTATATGACTCATGTTTGACCTTTCGGTCTCTTGTGTTCCGAGGCCATGTCTGTACATGCTAGGATCGTCTAGTTTAACCCAAGTGTTCTGCGTGTGCAACTGTTTTGCACCCATTGTATGTGAACAAAGATTCTATCACACTTGATCATCATGTGGTGTCTCGAAATGACGAACTGTCGCAACGGTGCACACTCGGGGAGAACACAATTTTATCTTGAAATTTTAGTGAGGGATCACCATATCATGCTACCGTCCTCCTAAGAAAAATAAGGTGCATAAAAGGATTAACATCACATGCAAATAATATGTGACATGATATGGCCTTGAACTTGTGCTTCTTGGTATCTATCAGCAAAGCACCGGCATGATCTCCATCGTCACCGGCACCACACCAAGATCTCCATCATTGTGCTGCCATCGAGGTTGTCGCTCCACCTATGCTTTTACTACTAAAGCTACTGAACTAGCGATAAAGTAAAACATCACCTGGCGCAAAAATAATTAAAGAAAAGCCTATGGCTCCTGTCGGTTGCCGTAGCATCGACGTGCAAGTCGATATTTAACTATTACAACATGATCATCTCATACATAAAATATATCATATCATGTCTTTGGCTATATCACATCACATGCATACCCTGCAAAAGCAAGTTAGACGTCCTCTAATTTGTTGTTGCATGTTTTATGTGGCTGCTATGGGTATCTAGTATTATCGCATCTTACTTACACAAAACCACAATGGTGATATGCAAGTTGCTATTTAACCTTCTCCAAGGACCGCCATGGTCAAATCCGATTCAACTAAAGTTGGAGAAACAGACACCCGCCAGTCATCTTTATGCAACAAGTTGCATGTTAGTCGATCAAACCGGTCTCTCATAAGCGTACAAGTAATGTTGGTCCGGGCCACTTCATCCAACAATACCGCCGAATCAAGAAAAGACTAAGGAGGGCAATAATCTGAATATCAACGCCCACAAACTCCTTTGTGTTCTACTCAAGATGTCATCTACGTATAGACCTAGCTCATGATGCCACTGTTGGGAAACGTCGCATGGGAAACAAAAATTTTCCTACGCGCACACAAGATCTATCCATGGTGATGACCATCTACGAGAGGGGAGAGTGCATCTACATACCCTTGTAGATCGCTAAGCGGAAGCGTATATAACTACGGTTGATGTAGTCGTACGTCTTTGCGATCCAATCACGATTCTTCCCGCGATCTCATCACGATCCTTCCCGCGATCTCATCACGATCCTTCCCGATCTAGTGCCGAACGGATGGCACCTCCGCGTTAAGCACACGTACAGCTCGATGACGAGCTCCGCCTTCTTGATCCAGCAAGAGGAGTGGAGAGTTAGATGAGTTCTCCAGCATGGCGGCGTGGTGGTGGTGGTGGTGAACTAATCCAGTAGGGCTTCGCCAAGCTTTATTAAACTAATCTAGAGGAGAAAACGACCTAGAGAGAGAGGGCAGCGTGTGGCTTGTTCTCGCTAGGGCTGCCCTCAAATCCTCTAGTATATATAGGAGGGAGGTAAGGGAGGAGGTAGGCAAAAAATCCTCTAGTGGTTCGGCCGAACTAGGAGGAGGTGGAAGAGTTCACCTCCAATCCTACTCCAAGTAGGATTCCTCTCCTACTTGGAATCATTCCTCTCCTTTGGGGTGTTTTCCTTTCCCCACCTCTTGGCCGAATAGGCCCTCTTGGGCTGGCTGCACCAGCCCACTATGGGCTGGTGCACAACTTTTAGGCCTATTAGGTTCTCTCCCAGGTGGGTGGCCTCTCCCTGTAAAACCACGGAACCCATTCGTCACTCTGGTACTTTACCGGTAATGCCCGAAGACTTTCCAGAAGCCAAATACAACTTTCCTATATATCAATCTTTACCTATACACCATTCCGGAGGTCCTCGTGACGTCCGGGATCTCATCCGGGACTCCGAACAACTTTCGGTCACCAACATACATAACTCAATAATACCGAAACGTCACCGAACCTTAAGTGTGCAGACCCTGTGGGTTCAAGAACTATGCATACATGACCTGAGACACTCTCCGGTCAATAACCAATAGTGGGACCTAGATGCTCATATTGGTTCCTACATATTCTACGAAAATCTTTATCGGTTGAACCTCTATGTCAAGGATTCAGTTAATCCCGTATGTTGTTCCCTTTGTCCTTCGGTATGTTACTTGCTCGAGATTTGATCGTCGGTATCTCTATACCTAGTTCAATCTCGTTATCGGCATGTATCTTTACTCATTTCATAATACAAGATCCCGTGACTAACTCCTTAGTCACATTGCTTGCAAGGCTTGTTGTGATGTTGTATTACCAAGTGGGCCTCGAGGTACGTCTCCGTCACACGGAGTGACAAATCCCAGTCTTGATTCACGCCAACCCAACAGACACCTTCGAAGATACTTGTAGAGCACCTTTATAGTCACCCACTTATGTTCTGACGTTTGATACGCACAAGGTATTCCTCCGGTATCCGGTAGTTGCATGATCTCATGGTCATAGGAACAGATACATTAACATGCAGAAAACAGTAGCAATAAACTGACACGATCATATGCTACGTTCGTAGTTTGGGTCTTGTCCATCACATCATTCTCCTAATGATGTGATCCCGTTATCAAGTGACAACACTTGTCTATGGCCAGGAAACCTTGACCATCTTTGATCAACGAGCTAGTCAACCAGAGGCTCACTAGGGACAGTGTGTTGTCTATGTATCTACACATGTATTTGAGTTTCCAATCAATACAATTCTAGCATGTATAATAAACGATTATCATAAACAAGGAAGTATAATAATGACCAATTTATTATTGCCTCTAGAGCATATTTCCAAAAAACGGGTAGAGCAAGAACAACCTTCTCGAGTCATCCCTGAGCATTGGACCATGTTCTTTGATGGATCCAATATGCTCCATGGCTCGGGGGCTGGGGTGGTTCTCGTTTCCCCCACGGGAGATCGATTGAGATATGTGCTCGAAATTCACTTCAATTCATCCAACAATGAGGCCGAGTACGAGGCCCTCCTATACGCACCCCACATGGCATCTGACTTGGCATCCGCCAGTTGCTGGTTTATGGCGACTCGAATCTCGTCATCAACCAAGTCATGAAGGAATGGGACATCCGAAGCCCAGCGATGATAGTCTACTGCAACGTGGTCAGGAAGCTGGAGAAAAACTTCAAAGGGTTGGAACTACACCATGTGCCCCGAGCCAAGAACCAACCGACAGACGACTTGGCAAAGATCGAGCCCCTGAGGAAGGCCTTCAAATCCTACATGAAATCCACTCGGAACTTGCGGACACCATGCGTCCTCTCGTACCTTGGTGGCCAAGGCCTTCCGACCAGGTTTTTATTGGCCCCAAGCCAATGAGGCAGGAAGGGACTTGGTGGACATGTGCGTGTTGGTAATATGCCCTAGAGGCAATAATAAAATAGTTATTATTATATTGTTCATTATCCATGCTATAATTGTATTGAATGGAAACACAAATGCATGTGTGGAAATATAGACAAAACAATATCCCTAGTGAGCCTCTAGTTGACTAACTCGTTGATCAAAGATGGTTGAGGTTTCCTGGCCATGGACAAGTGTTGTTAGTTAATAATGTGATCACATCATTAGGAGCATGATGTGATGGACAAGATCCAAACTATAAACTTAGCATGTGATTGTGTCATTTTGTTGCTATTGTTTTCTGCATGTCAAGTATACGTTCCTATGACCATGAGATCATGTAACTCACTCACACCGAAGGAATGCCTTATGTGTATCAAACGTCGCAACGTAACTGGGTGACTATAAAGGTGCTCTACAGGTATCTTCAAAGCTGTCCATTGAGTTAGCATGGATCAAGACTGGGATTTGTCACTCCGTACAACGAAGAGGTATCTCGGGGCCCACTCGATACTACAACATCACAAACAAGCCTTGCAAGCAATGTGACTAAAGAGTTAGCCACGAGATCTTGAATTACGTAACAAGTAAAGAAACTTGTTGGTAACGAGATTGAAATAGGTATAGAGATACCGATGATCGAATGTTGGGCAAGTAACATACCAAAGGACAATAGGAATATTAGACGGGATTAACTGAATGCTTGACATAGAGGTTCAGTCAATAAAGATCTTCGAAGAATATGTAGGACCCAATATGGGCACTGCTACCTCTTGAGCTTGCGTTGGTTTTTCCCTTAAAGAGGAAAGGGTGATGCAGCACAGTAGCAGTAAGTAGTTCCCTCAGTTTGAGAACCAAGGTATCAATCCAGTAGGAGTATCAAGCCAAGTCTCCACCGTACATGCGCAAAAACAGCAAACTTGCACCCCACGCTACAAAGGGGTCGTAAATCCCTTCACGATTGATTGCAAGGTGAGATCTCAAGGCGGAAAGTGCAACAAAGTAAAAGTGTAGGGCTGAAAATATGATGTGAAGTAGACCCGGGGGCCATAGTGTTCACTAGAGGCTTCTCTAATGATAGCAAATATTACGATGGGTAAACGAATTACTGTCGAGCAATTGATAGAACCGCGCAAAGTCATGATGATATCTAAAGCAATGATCATACATATAGGCATCATGTCCGAGACAAGTAGACCGATACTTTCTGCATCTACTACTATTACTCCACACATCGACCGCTATCCAGCATGCATCTAGTGTATTGAGTTCATGACAAACAGAGTAACGCCTTAAGCAAGATGACATGATGTAGAGGGATAAATTCATGCCATAGATATAAACCCCATATTTTTACCCTTGATGGCAACAACACGATGCGTGCCTCGCTACCCCTTCTGTCACTGGGTGAGGTCACCGCACGGTATGAACCCAAAAGCAAGCACTTCTCCCATTGCAAGAATCATAGATCAAGTTGGCCAAACAAAACCCACAACTCGACGAGAATTACAAGGATATGAAATCATGCATATAAGAGATCAGAATAAACTCAAATAAGATTCATAGATAATCTGATCATAAATCCACAATTCATTGAATCTCGACAAACACACCGCAAAAGAAGATTACATCGGATAGATCTCCATGAAGATCATGGAGAACTTTGTATTGAAGATCCAAGAGAGAGAAGAAGCCATCAGCTACTAGCTATGGACCCGGAGGTCTATGATGAACTACTCACGCATAATCGGAGAGGCAATGGTGTTGATAAAGAAGCCCTCCGTGTCCGAATCCCCCCTTCGGCAGGGCACCAGAACGTGCCCCAGATGGGATCTTGCGGAGACAGAATCTTGCAGCGGCGGAAAAATATTTTTGTGGCTCTCTCCCGTGGTTTTGGATTTTTCGGGGATTTATAGGCGGAAAAAGTAGGGCACAGGAGCCACAGGGGGCCCACAAGCCTGCTAGGCGCGGGCCCCCCAGGCCACGGCTAGGGGGCTTGTGGCCTCCCCTGGTGCCCTCTGCCTTGGTTCTGAAGCTCCCTGCGTATTTTCTATTCCGGAAAAAATCTTTTCGGAGGTTTTATTCCGTTTGGACTCTGTTTAATATTCTCCTCTAAAAAAGGTCAAAAACACAGAAAAAACAGGAACTGGTACTTGGCACTGAGTTAATAAGTTAGTCCCAAAAAAGATATAAAAGGCATACAAAACATCCAAAGTTTGACAAGATAATAGCATGGAACCATCAAAAATTATAGATACGTTGGACACGTATCAAGCATCCACAAGCTTAACTCCTGCTCCTCCTCGAGTAGGGAAGTGATAAAGAATGAACTTTTGATGTGGAATGCTACCTAGCATATTTGTCCTTTGTAACTTCTTTCATGTGACATGAATGTTCAGATCCGTAAGATTGAAAACAATAGTTTGCTATTGACATGAAAACAATAATACTTCAAGCATACTAGCAAGGTAATCATGAACTTTCGAAATAACAAGGCCAAAGAAAGTTATCCCTACAAAATCATATAGTCTGGCTATGCTCCATCATCCCCACACAACGAATTTAAATCATGCACAACCCCGGTATTGGCCAAGTAATTGTTTTCACACTCTTACTTTCTCAAACCTTTTTCAACTCTCACGCAATACATGAGCATGAGCCATGGATATAGCACTATAGGTGAAATAGAGTGTGGTGGAGGTTGTGAGGCAAAAAGGAGGAGATGGTCACATTGACTCGGCGTATCAAAGGGCTATGGATATGCCCATCAATAGATATCAATGTGAAAGAGTAGGGCTTACCATGCAATGGATGCACTTAGAGCTATAAGTGTGTGAAAGCTCAAAAGGAGAACTAGTGGGTGTGCATCCAACTTGCTTGCTCACGAAGACCTAGGGCAATTTTGAGGAAGCCCATCATTGGAATATACAAGCCAAGTTACATAATGAAGATTCCCACTAGTATATGGTGGTGACAAAACAAGAGACTCTCAATCATGAAGAACATGGTGCTATTATGAAGCACAAGTGTGGAAAAAGATAGTAGCATTGTTCCTTCTCTCTTTTTCTCTCTTTTTTTGTTTTTTTTTTGTTTGGGCTCTTTGGCCTCTTTCCATATTTTTTTGTGTGGGCAACTTTGGCCTCTCTTTTTTATTTCCTCACATGGGACAATGCTCTAATAATGATGATCATCACACTTTCATTTACTCAAAGCTCAATGCTTAGAACAATGATGACTCTGTTGGGGAACGTCGCATGGGAAACAAAAATTTTCCTACACGCACGAAGACCTATCATGGTGATGTCCATCTACGAGAGGGGATTAGTGATCTACGTACCCTTGTAGATCGTACAGCAGAAGCGTTAGAGAACGCGGTTGATGTAGTGGAACGTCCTCACGTCCCTCGATCCGCCCCGCGAACAATCCCGCGATCAGTCCCACGATCTAGTACCGAACGGACGGCACCTCCGCGTTCAGCACACGTACAGCTCGACGATGATCTCGGCCTTCTTGATCCAGCAAGAGAGACGGAGAGGTAGAAGAGTTCTCCGGCAGCGTGACGGCGCTCCGGAGGTTGGTGATGATCTCGTCTCAGCAGGGCTCCGCCCGAGCTCCGCAGAAACGCGATCTAGAGGAAAAACTATGGAGGTATGTGGTCGGGCTGCCGTGGCAAAAGTTGTCTCAAATCAGCCCTAATACCTTAGTATATATAGGAGGGAGGGGGAGGGAAGAGGCAGCCTCAAACCCTCAAGGTTTGGCCGAAATTGGAGGTGGAGGAGTCCTACTCCAATCCTACTTGGAGTAGGATTCCACCTTCCCACTTGGAAACTCTTTCCACCTTGTGTTTTTCCTTCTCAAACCTTATGGGCCTTAGTGGGAACTTATTCCAGCCCACTAGGGGCTGGTTTATCTCTTCCCATAGCCCATGAGACCCCTTGGGGCGTGACACCCCTCCCGATGGTCCCCGGCACCCCTCCCGGCACTCCCGGTACACTACCGATGAGCCCGAAACTTTTCCGGTAATGCACGAAAACCTTCCGGTAACCAAATGGGGTCATCCTATATATCAATCTTCGTTTCCGGACCATTCCGGAAACCCTCGTGACGTCCGTGATCTCATCCGGGACTCCGAACAACATTCGGTAACCAACCATATAACTCAAATACGCATAAAACAACGTCGAACCTTAAGTGTGCAGACCCTGCGGGTTCGAGAACTATGTAGACATGACCCGAGAGACTCCTCGGTCAATATCCAATAGCGGGACCTGGATGCCCATATTGGATCCTACATATTCTACGAAGATCTTATCGTTTGAACCTCAGTGCCAAGGATTCATATAATCCCGTATGTCATTCCCTTTGTCCTTCGGTATGTTACTTGCCCGAGATTCGATCGTCAGTATCCGTATACCTATTTCAATCTCGTTTACTGGCAAGTCTCTTTACTCGTTCCGTAATACAAGATCCCGCAACTTACACTAAGTTACATTGCTTGCAAGGCTTGTGTGTGATGTTGTATTACCGAGTGGGCCCCAAGATACCTCTCCGTTCACACGGAGTGACAAATCCCAGTCTTGATCCATACTAACTCAACTAACACCTTCGGAGATACCTGTAGAGCATCTTTATAGTCACCCAGTTACGTTGCGACGTTTGATACACACAAAGCATTCCTCCGGTGTCAGTGAGTTATATGATCTCATGGTCATAGGAATAAATACTTGACACGCAGAAAACAGTAGCAACAAAATGACACGATCAACATGCTACGTCTATTAGTTTGGGTCTAGTCCATCACATGATTCTCCTAATGATGTGATCCCGTTATCAAGTGACAACACTTGCCTATGGCCAGGAAACCTTGACCATCTTTGATTAACGAGCTAGTCAACTAGAGGCTAACTAGGGACAGTGTTTTGTCTATGTATCCACACAAGTATTGTGTTTCCAATCAATACAATTATAGCATGGATAATAAACGATTATCATGAACTAAGAAATATAATAATAACTAATTTATTATTGCCTCTAGGGCATATTTCCAACAGTCTCCCACTTGCACTAGAGTCAATAATCTAGTTCACATCACCATGTGATTCCAACGAATCCAACACCCATATAGTTATGGGGTCTGATCATGTCTTGCTTGTGAGAGAGGTTTTAGTCAACGGTTCTGAAACTTTCAGATCCGTGCGTTCTTTACAAATCTTTATGTCATCTTATAGATGCTGCTACTACGTGCTATTCGGAAATGCTCCAAATATCCACTCTACTATATGAATCCGTTTCACTACTCATAGTTATTCAGATTAGTGTCAAAGCTTGCATCGACGTTACCCTTTACGACGAACTCTTTAACCACCTCCATAATCGAGAAAAATTCCTTAGTCCATTTGTTACTAAGGATAAATTTTGACCGCTGCTAGTGATTCAAACATGGATCACTCTCTGTACCTCTCAACATACTTTGAGTCAAGGCACACTTCAGGTGCGGTACACAGCATGGCATACTTTAGATTCTACGGCTAAGGCATAGAATACGACCTTCATCTATTCTCTTTATTCTGCCGTGGTCGGGTTTTGAGTCTTACTCAAATTCACACCTCACAACGCAACCAAGAACTCCTTCTTTGCTGGTCTATTTTGAACTCTTTCAAAAACTTGTCAAGGCATGTATCTTGTTGAAACTTCTATTAAGCGCTTTCGATCTATCTCCATAGATCTTTGATGCTCAACCTTCAAGTAGCATAATCCAGGTACTCCTTTGAAAACTTCTTTCAAACAACCTTGTATGCTTTACAGAAATTCTACATTACTTCTGATCCACAATATGTCAACCACATATACCTATCAGAAATTCTATAGTGCTCCCACTCACTTCTTTGGAAATACAAGTTTCTCATAAACCTTGTACACACCCAAAATCTTTGATCATCTCATCAAAGTGCTTATTCCAACTCCGAGATGCTTGCACCAGTCCATTGAAGGATCACTGGAGCTTGCATACTTGCTAGTATCTTTAGGATCGACAAAACCTTCTGGTTGTATCACATACAATGTTTGCTCAAGGAAACCGTCGAGGAAACAATGTTTTGACATCCTACGTGCAATATTTCATAAATAATGCAGCAACTACTAACATAATTCTAACAGACCTTTAGCATCGCTACGAGTGAGAAAGACTCATCATAGTCAACTGTTTGATCTTGTCGAAAACATCTTTGCGACAAGTCGAGCTTTTCTTAATAGTGACTTATCACCATCATCGTCTGTCTTCTTTTAAAGATCCATTTTACCCAATAGTCCCATGACCATCAAGTAGTTCTACCAAAGTCTACACTTTGTTTTCACACATGGATCCTCTCTCGGATTTTATGGCTTCCAGCCATTTGTCGGAATCTGGGCCCACCATCGCTTTCTCCATAACTCGTAGGTTCACTGTTGCTCAACAACATGACCTCCAAGACAGGGTTACCGTACTACTCTGCAGCAGTACGCGACCTTGTCGACCTACGAGGTTTGTAGTAACTTGATCCGATGCTTGATGATCACCATCATCAGCTTCCACTTCAATTGGTGTAGGCGCCACAGGAACAACTTCCTGCGCCCTGCTACACACTGGTTGAAGTGATGGTTCAATAACCTCATCAAGTTCTACTACCCTCCCACTCAATTCTTTCGAGAGAAACCTTTCCTCGAGAAAGGATCCGTTTCTATAAACAAACACTTTGCTTTCGGATCTGAGATAGGAGATGTACCCAACTGTTTTGGATATCCTATGAAGATGCATTTATCCGCTTTGGGTTCGAGCTTATCAGACTGAAACTTTTTCACATAAGTGTCGAAGCCCCAAACTTTCAAGAAACGACAGTTTAGATTTCTCCAAACCTCAGTCTATACTGTGTCATCTCAACGGAAATACGCGGTGCCCTATTTAAAGTGAATGCGGTTGTCTCTAATGCATAACCCATAAACGATAGTGGTAATTCGATAAGAGACATCACAGTATGCACCATACTAAATAGTGCGTGGCTATGACGTTCAGACACATCATCACACTATGATGTTCCAGGTGGCATGAACTGTGAAACAATTTCCACATTGTCTTAACTGTGTACCAAAAACTCGTAACTCAGATATTCATTTCTATGATCATATCGTAGACACTTCATCCTCTTGTTACGACGAACTTCACTCTGAAACGGAATTGAACTTTTCAATATTTCAGACTTGTGATTCATTAAGTAAATACTCCTGTATCTACTCAAGTGGTCAGTGAAGTAAGAACATAGTGATATCCACTGCGTGCCTCAGCACTCATTGGACTGCATACATCAAATGTATCACTTCCAACAAGTTACTATATTGTTTCATCTCAATGAAAATAAGGCCTTGCTCATGTGGTATGATTTGCATGTCACTAGTGATTCAAAAATCAAGTGAGTATAAAGATCCATCAGCATGGAGCCTCTTCATGCAATTTATACTAACATGACTCAAGCCGCAGTGCCACAAGTAAGTGGTACTATCATCATTACCTCGTATCTTTTGGCACCAATATTATGAACATGTGTAACACTACGATCGAGATTCAATAAACCATTTAAAGGTGATTATTCAAGCAAACAGAGTAACCATTATTCTCTTTAAATGAATAATCGTATTTGCAACAAACACGATCCAATCATGTTCATGCTTAACGCAAGCACCAAATAACAATTATTTCGGTTTAACACCAATCCCGATGGTAGAGGGAGCGTGCGACGTTTGATCATATCAACCTTGGAAACACTTCCAACACGTATCGTCACCTCGCCTTTAGCTAGTCTCCGTTTACGCCGTAGCTTTCATTTCGCGTTACTAATCACTTAGCAACCGAACTGGTATCCAATACCCTCGTGCTACTAGGAGTACTAGTAAAGTACACATCAACATTATGTATATCAAATATACTCCTCTCGACTTTTGCCAGCCTTCTTATCTACCAAGTATCTAGAGTTGCTCCGCCTCAATGACTGTTCCCCTCATTAGAGAAGCACTTAGTCTCGGGTTTGGGTTTAGTCTTGGGTCTCTTCATTAGCGCAGCAACTGTTTTGCTGTTTCACGAAGTATCCCTTCTAGCCCTCGCCTTTCTTGAAACTTAGTGGTTTTACTAACCATCAACTATTGATGCTCCTTTTTGATTTCTACTTTCGCAGTGTCAAAACATCACGAATCGCTCAAGGATCATTGTATCTATCCTTGATATGTTATAGTTCATCACGAAGCTCTCATAGCTTGGTGGCAGTGACTTTGGAGAACCATTACTATCTCATCTGGAAGATTAACTCCCACCTGATTCAAGTGATTGTCGTACTCAGACAATCTGAGCACACGCTCAACGATTGAGCTTTTCTCCTTTACTTTGTGGACAAAGAATCTTGTTTGGAGGTCTCGTACCTCTTAACAAGGGCACAAGCATGAAATCACAATTTCATCTCTTCGGAACATCAATTATGTTCCGTGACGTTTTACAACGTTTTCGGCGCCTTGCTTCTAAGCCATTAAGTATCTTGCACTGAACTATCGTGTAGTCATCAGTAACGTGTATGTCGGATGTTCATAGCATCCACAGACGACGCTCGAGGTGCAGCACACCGAGTGGTGCATTAAGGACATAAGCCTTCTGCGTAGCAACAAGGACAATCCTCGGTTTTACAGACTCAGTCTGCAAAGGTTGCTACTATCAATTTTCAACTAAATTTTCTCTAGGAACATATAAAAACAGTAGAGCTATAGCGCAAGCTACATCGTAATTCGCAAAGACCATTAGACTATGTTCATGACAATTAGTTCAATTAATCATATTACTTAAGAACTCCCACTCAAAAAGTATATCTCTCTAGTCATTTGAGTGGTACATGATCCAAATCCACTATCTCAAGTCCGATCATCACGTGAGTCGAGAATAGTTTCAGTGGTAAGCATCTCTATGCTAATCATATCAACTATACGATTCATGTTCGACCTTTCGGTCTCATGTGTTCCGAGGCCATGTCTGCACATGCTAGGCTCGTCAAGCTTAACCCGAGTGTTCCGCGTGTGCAACTGTTTTGCACCCGATGTATGTGAACGTTGAGTCTATCACACCCGATCATCACGTGGTGTCTCGAAACGAAGAACTGTCGCAACGGTGCACAGTCGGGGAGAACACAATTTCGTCTTGAAATTTTAGTGAGAGATCACCTCATAATGCTACCGTCGTTCTAAGCAAAATAAGGTGCATAAAAGGATTAACATCACATGCAATTCATAAGTGACATGATATGGCCATCATCACGTGCTTCTTGATCTCCATCACCAAAGCACCGGCACGATCTTCTTGTCACCGGCGCCACACCATGATCATCCATCAACGTGTTGCCATCGGGGTTGTCGTGCTACTTATGCTATTACTACTAAAGCTACATCCTAGCAAAATAGTAAACGCATCTGCAAGCACATATGTTAGTATAAAGACAACCCTATGGCTCCTGCCGGTTGCCGTACCATCGACGTGCAAGTCGATATTTCTATTACAACATGATCATCTCATACATCCAATATATCACATCACATCATTAGCCATATCACATCACAATCATACCCTGCAAAAACAAGTTAGACGTCCTCTAATTTTGTTGTTGCATGTTTTACGTGGTGACCAAGGGTATCTAGTAGGATCGCATCTTACTTACGCAAACACCACAACGGAGATATATGAATTGCTATTTAACCTCATCCAAGGACCTCCTCGGTCAAATCCGATTCAACTAAAGTTGGAGAAACCGTCACTTGCCAGTCATCTTTGAGCAAAGGGGGTTACTCGTAACGATGAAACCAGTCTCTCGTAAGCGTACGAGTAATGTCGGTCCAAGCCGCTTCAATCCAACAATACCGCGGAATCAAGAAAAGACTAAGGAGGGCAGCAAAACGCACATCACCGCCCACAAAACCTTTTGTGTTCTACTCGAGAAGACATCTACGCATGAACCTAGCTCATGATGCCACTGTTGGGGAACGTCGCATGGGAAACAAAAATTTTCCTACGCGCACGAAGACCTATCATGGTGATGTCCATCTACGAGAGGGGATTAGTGATCTACGTACCCTTGTAGATCGTACAGCAGAAGCGTTAGAGAACGCGGTTGATGTAGTGGAACGTCCTCACGTCCCTCGATCCGCCCCGCGAACAATCCCGCGATCAGTCCCACGATCTAGTACCGAACGGACGGCACCTCCGCGTTCAGCACACGTACAGCTCGACGATGATCTCGGCCTTCTTGATCCAGCAAGAGAGACGGAGAGGTAGAAGAGTTCTCCGGCAGCGTGACGGCGCTCCGGAGGTTGGTGATGATCTCGTCTCAGCAGGGCTCCGCCCGAGCTCCGCAGAAACGCGATCTAGAGGAAAAACTATGGAGGTATGTGGTCGGGCTGCCGTGGCAAAAGTTGTCTCAAATCAGCCCTAATACCTTAGTATATATAGGAGGGAGGGGGAGGGAAGAGGCAGCCTCAAACCCTCAAGGTTTGGCCGAAATTGGAGGTGGAGGAGTCCTACTCCAATCCTACTTGGAGTAGGATTCCACCTTCCCACTTGGAAACTCTTTCCACCTTGTGTTTTTCCTTCTCAAACCTTATGGGCCTTAGTGGGAACTTATTCCAGCCCACTAGGGGCTGGTTTATCTCTTCCCATAGCCCATGAGACCCCTTGGGGCGTGACACCCCTCCCGATGGTCCCCGGCACCCCTCCCGGCACTCCCGGTACACTACCGATGAGCCCGAAACTTTTCCGGTAATGCACGAAAACCTTCCGGTAACCAAATGGGGTCATCCTATATATCAATCTTCGTTTCCGGACCATTCCGGAAACCCTCGTGACGTCCGTGATCTCATCCGGGACTCCGAACAACATTCGGTAACCAACCATATAACTCAAATACGCATAAAACAACGTCGAACCTTAAGTGTGCAGACCCTGCGGGTTCGAGAACTATGTAGACATGACCCGAGAGACTCCTCGGTCAATATCCAATAGCGGGACCTGGATGCCCATATTGGATCCTACATATTCTACGAAGATCTTATCGTTTGAACCTCAGTGCCAAGGATTCATATAATCCCGTATGTCATTCCCTTTGTCCTTCGGTATGTTACTTGCCCGAGATTCGATCGTCAGTATCCGTATACCTATTTCAATCTCGTTTACTGGCAAGTCTCTTTACTCGTTCCGTAATACAAGATCCCGCAACTTACACTAAGTTACATTGCTTGCAAGGCTTGTGTGTGATGTTGTATTACCGAGTGGGCCCCAAGATACCTCTCCGTTCACACGGAGTGACAAATCCCAGTCTTGATCCATACTAACTCAACTAACACCTTCGGAGATACCTGTAGAGCATCTTTATAGTCACCCAGTTACGTTGCGACGTTTGATACACACAAAGCATTCCTCCGGTGTCAGTGAGTTATATGATCTCATGGTCATAGGAATAAATACTTGACACGCAGAAAACAGTAGCAACAAAATGACACGATCAACATGCTACGTCTATTAGTTTGGGTCTAGTCCATCACATGATTCTCCTAATGATGTGATCCCGTTATCAAGTGACAACACTTGCCTATGGCCAGGAAACCTTGACCATCTTTGATTAACGAGCTAGTCAACTAGAGGCTTACTAGGGACAGTGTTTTGTCTATGTATCCACACAAGTATTGTGTTTCCAATCAATACAATTATAGCATGGATAATAAACGATTATCATGAACTAAGAAATATAATAATAACTAATTTATTATTGCCTCTAGGGCATATTTCCAACAGACTCTATAGGAAATGCATCCGGCAGTGTACCGGGATGTGCAATGATCTAGCTTGGCGTATGACATTGAAACATCTCGCTATCTATCTTACAATCATGCAATATCAATATGTAAGTGACGGCACAAGTCATGAGGCGGAACGGTGGGAGTTGCATGGCAATATATCTTGGAATGGCTATGAAAAGGCCATGATAGGTAGGTATGGTGGCTGTTTTGAGGAAGATCTATGGTGGTTTTGTGTACCGCCGAAAGTTGCGCGACACTAGAGAGGCTAGCAATGGTGGAAGGTGAAAATTCATCTATACCATGGACTCACATTAGTCATGAAGAACTCACATACTTATTGCGAAAGTTTTTATTAGTAATCAAAACAAAGTGCTAAACGCATACTCCTAGGGGAAGGGTTGGTAGATGTTAACCATCGCGCGATCCCGACCGCAACACAAAGGATGACAATCAATAAATCAATTATGCTCCGACTTCCTAACATAGTGGTTCACCATACGTGCATGTTACGGGAATCACTAACTTCAACACAAGTATTTTTAGATTCACAACACCCTACTAACATGTCTCTTAATATTACCAAATCCATGTCTCAAAACTAATTGAGAGGAATCAGACTTCTCTTTCTAATCAATGCATAAGAATATGGAAGTTTTATTGTATCCTCTTTGGACGCCTATCATCTTTAGGACTACTTTCATAGCACAAGCCAACTACCAAGTTACTCAGAGAGAGCACTCTCAAAAAGATATAAGTGAAGATCGAGAGTTCTTATTTCTCCAAAATATGACACCTCCGTGCTCTAAAAGATCTAAGTGAAGCACATAGAGCAAAGTTATCTAGCTCAAAAGATATAAGTGAAGCACAATGAGCTAAATTGCCTAACTCAAAAGATATAAGCGAAGCTCAATGAGTATTCTAGCAAATTCACGATGAGTGCATGTCTCTCTCAAAAGGTGTGCAGAAAGGATGATTGTGACACAACAAAAAGAAAAGACTCCTATAATACACGACGCTCCAAGCAAAACACATATCATGAGGGGAATAAAAATATAGCTCCAAGTAATGTTACCGATGGATTGAAGATGAAAGAGGGGATGCCTTCCTGGGGCATCCCCAAGCTTAGGCTTTTTCGTGTCCTTGAATTTGGCTTGGGATGCCTTGGGCATCCCCAAGCTTGAGCTCTTTCCACTCTTTATCCCTTTGTCCATGAGAACATCACCCAAAACTTGAAAACTTCACAACACAAAACTTAAACAGAAACTCGTGATATCATTAGCACAAGAAAACAAACTACCACCTCTTTGGGTACTGTAGCAAACTTGATTTCTATTTATATTGGTGTTATATTACTGTATTCTCACTTTTCCTTGGCTAGTACCCCCCGATAATATCCATAGTTTCATCAAAATAAGCAATCAACGCAACAAAAACAGAATCTGTCAAAAACAGACCAGTCTGTAGCAATATGTATACTTCGTATACTTATGGTATTCAAAAATTCTGAAAAATGATAAAAATTTGGGCAGTTGGCATATAAACCAGCAGAAAAAAGAATCAACTCAAAATCTCTTTCTGGATAGAAATGAAAAATAATTTCGTGAGCGAAAAGTTTCTGTCTTTTTCCAGCATGATCAAACAACCATCACCAAAACTAGTCATAAAGGTTTTACTTGGCTCAAACACAAAAAGAAACACAAAAAACACAATCATAACAGAATTATGATGGTGTGGACGCAACAAAACAGAAAGCAAAAAAGCAAAGAGAAATTCATTTGGTTGCCTCCCAACAAGCGCTATTGTTTAACGCCCTTAGCTAGGCATAAGGCGATAGAATCACGTATCGTCGTCTTTGGTGCTCAAACCATAAGTAGCCCTCATCATGAATTCATAAGGCAATCTTATTTTATTTCTAGGAAAATGTTCCATGCCCTTCTTTAATGGAAATTGAAATCCAATATTCCCTTCCTTCATATCGATGACAGCACCAATAGTCCTTAGGAAAGGTCTACCAAGAATGATGGGACATGTCGGATAGCAATCAATATCAATCACAATGAAATCCACGGGTACATAGTTCCTATTTGAAATAATAAGAACATCATTGATCCTTCCCATGGGTTTCTTAACGGTAGAATCCGCAAGATGCAAATTAAGAGAGCACTCATCAATCTCATTGAAGCCTAGAGCATCACATAAAGACTTTGGAATCGCGGAAACACTAGCACCCAAATCACACAAAGCATTGCATTCATAGTTTTTGATCTTGATTTTGATAGTAGGTTCCCACTCATCATGAAGTTTTCTAGGAATAGAAACTTCCAATTCAAGTTTCTCTTCAAGAGATTTCATCATAGCATCGACGATATGATCGGTAAAGGCCTTGTTTTGGCTATAAGCATGTGGAGAGTTTAGCATGGATTGCATCAAGGAGATACATTCAATCAAAGAGAAACTATCATAATTGAATTCCTTGAAATCCAAAGTAGTAGTTTCATTACTACTCAAAGTTTTGATATCCTCTACTCCACTTTCAATGTTTTTAGCATCAAGATAGATGGACTCCGAATCATTGGGCGTTTTTCAACCAAAGTGGATTCATATCCAGCCCCATCATCATTAGGTTTGATACTAGAAAACAAGGATTCAATGGGAGTCATACCAAGCACTTTAAGATCTTCGTGATTCTCATCACGAGAACACGCCTTTTTAAGCCATTCATGTCTAGCACGAATTTGGGCGGTTCTTTCTTTACTCTCATTCATGGAAACACGCATAGCTTTCAAAGTTTCATCCATATTGATCTTGGGAGGAGCACATCTAACTTTAAAAGCATCAATATCAAGATACATTCTATCAACGCTCCTAGCCAAATCATCAATTTTGAGTATTTTTTTCTTCTATGGATGCATTGAAAATCTTTTGCGAGTTTATAAACTCTTTAATATTACTATCTAGATCAGAGGGTAATTTATTGTAATTTCCATGAGCATTGTTGTAGGAGTTGCCAAAGTTATTAGAGGAATTACTAGGAAAAGGCCTAGGAATATAGTTTCCTCTAAAAGCATTGTTGTTGCCAAAATTATTCCTACCAACAAAATTAACATACAAGCTTTCATTGCTACTCTCAATCAAGGAAGACAAGGGAATATCATTTGGATCTAAAGGAACACCTTTACTAGCAAACAATTTCATTAACTCATCCATCTTAGCACTCAACGAGTTAATTTCTTCTATAGCGTGTACTATTTTACTAGTAGGTGACCTTTTAGTGTGCCACTGAGAATAGTTTGTCATGATATTGTCTAGGAGTTTTGTGGCTTCTCCTAATGTGATTTCCACGAAAGTTCCACCGGAGGTGGAGTCCAAGATATTTCTAGAAGCAAAATTCAAACCAGCATAGAAGATTTGTATAATTATCCAAAGACTCAAGCCATGAGCGGGACAATTTCTAATCATCAATTTCATTCTCTCCCAAGATTGTGCAACATGTTCATGATCTAGTTGCTTAAACTTCATGATATCATTACGGAGAGAGATAATCTTAGCTGGTGGAAAATACTTGGACATATAAGCATCTTTGCACTTGTTCAAAGAATCAATACTATTTTTGGGCAAAGATGAAAACCAAGTTTTTGCTCGATCTCGTAATGAGAACGGAAATAGCTTCAATTTAATCACATCATTATCCACATCTTTCTTCTTTTGCATATCGCATAACTCAATGAAGGTATTAAGATGGGATGCGACATCTTCACTAGGAAGGCCGGAGAATTGCTCTTTCATAACAAGATTCAACAAAGCAGCATTGATTTCATATAATTCTGTACTAGTGGTGGGAGCAATCGGAGTACTAATAAAATCATTATTATTAGTATTCGAGAAGTCACAAAGTTTGGTGTTTTCAGTCATGTTGACTTCAGCAAGCAGACAAGCACACAAGCGAACAGAGAGCAAGTGAAGAAAAGGGCAAACGAAAAAGGCAAATATTTTTGTAAATTTTTTTTTTCAGAAGTGGGGGAGGGGAAAACGAGAGGCAAAAAAAGTAAATGCAAGAGATGAGTTTGCGACGATTACTTGGATAAGCTTCACTTGATGCTCCTCGGCAACGGCACCAGAAATTCTTCTTGCTACCTCTTGAGCTTGCATTGGTTTTTCCCTTGAAGAGGAAAGGGTGATGCAGCAGAGTAGCAGTAAGTATTTCCCTCAGTTTGAGAAACAACGTATCCATCCAGTAGGAGTATCAAGCCAAGTCTCCACCGTACTTGCGCAAAAACAGCAAACTTGCACCCAACGCTACAAAGGGGTTGTCAATCCCTTCACGATTGATTGCAAGGTGAGATCTCAAGGCGGAAAGTGCAACAAAGTAAAAGTGTAGGGCTGAAAATATGATGTGAAGTAGACCCGGGGGCCATAGTGTTTACTAGAGGCTTCTCTCATGATAGCAAATATTACGGTGGGTGAACGAATTACTGTCGAGCAATTGATTGAACCGCGCACAGTCATGATGATATCTAAAGCAATGATCATACATATAGGCATCACGTCTGAGACAAGTAGACCGATACTTTCTGCATCTATTACTATTACTCCACACATCGACCGCTATCCAGCATGCATCTAGTGTATTGAGTTCATGACAAACAGAGTAACGCCTTAAGCAAGATGACATGATGTAGAGGGATAAATTCATGCAATAGATATAAATCCCATCTTTTTACCCTTGATGGCAACAACATGATGCGTGCCTCGCTACCCCTTCTATCACTGTGTGAGGTCACTGCACGGTATGAACCCAAAACCAAGCACTGCACCCATTGCAAGAATCATAGATCAAGTTGGCCAAACAAAACCCACAACTCGAAGGGAATTACAAGGATATGAAATCATGCATATAACAGATCAGAAGAAACTCAAATAAGATTCATAGATAATCTGACCATAAATCCACAATTCATCGGATCTCGACAAACAGACCGCAAAAGAAGATTACATCGGATAGATCTCCATGAAGATCATGGAGAACTTTGTATTGAAGATCCAAGAGAGAGAAGAAGCCATCTAGCTACTAGCTATGGACCCAAAGGTCTGTGGTGAACTACTCACGCATCATCGGAGAGGCAATGTTATTGATGAAGAAGCCCTCCAAGTCTGAATCCCCCTCCGGCAGGGCACCAGAACGTGCCCGAGATGGGATCTTGCGGAGACAGAAGCTTGCGTCGGTGGAAAAGTATTTTCGTGGATGTCTCCCGTGGTTTTGGATTTTTCGGGAATTTATAGGCGGAAGAAGTAGGGCAGAGGAGCCACATGGGGCCCACAAGCCTGCTAGGCACCCCCAGGCCGCGGCTAGGGGGCTTGTGGCCTCCCTTGGTGCCCTCTGCCTTGGTTCTCAAGCTCCGTGCCTATTTTTTGTTCCGGAACAAATCTTTTCTGAGGTTTTATTCCATTTGGACTCTGTTTAATATTCTCCTATGAAAAAGGTTAAAACACGGAAAAAACAGGAACTGGCACTTGGCACTGACTTAATAAGTTAGTCCCAAAAAAGATATAAAAGGCATACAAAACATCCAAAGTTTGATAAGATAATAGGATGGAACCATCAAAAATTATAGATACGTTGGAGACGTATCAGGCATCCAGGTCCCGCTATTGGATATTGACCAGAGATTGTCTTGGTCATGTCTACATAGTTCTCGAACCTACAGGGTCTGCACACTTAAGGTGCGGTGACGTTTTGGTATAGTTGAATTATTAATGTTGGTAACCAAATGTTGTCAAGACTCCAGGATGACATCCCGGACGTCATGAGGGTTTCTGTAATGGTCCAGAAATGAAGATTGATATATAGGAATGTTGCATTTGGCTTCCGGAAAGATTTCGGGCATTACCGGTAAAGTACCGGGAGTGACGAATGGGTTCCAAGGTTTTACCGGGAAGGGCCACTCACCTAGGAGAGGACCTAATAGGCCTATGGGTGGCGCACTAGCCCTTAGTGGGCTGGTGAGGCCAGCCCAATAACCTATTTCGGCTAAAGGCAAAAATAAAAGGAAAAGGAAAAAAGGAAGGAGATGGACAAGTGGGAAAAGAGTCCTCCACCAAACCGAATTGGAGGAGGACTCCTCCCCTTGGCTCGGCCGAACCCTCCTACTTTGAGTAGGAGGAAAGGCAACCCTCCCTCTTGTTCCACCTATATATAGTGGAGGTTTGAGAGGCTTTTTGCACCCCAAGCCATAGTGCAGCCCTCTCTCCATCCACCACTTCATGACACCCCGTAGCTAGTTTGGTACGGCACGAGGAAGCCCTACCGGAGTAGTTCCACCACCATCACCACCACGTCGTCGTGCTGCTGGAGAATTCAGCTACCTCTTCATCTATCTTGCTGGATCAAGAAGGCGGAGATCGTCATCGAGGTGTACGTGTGCTGAACTCGGAGGTGCTGTCCGTTTGGTACTAGATCGGGACAGAGTTCTCGGATGCTTGCGATTCGGATCGCAAAGACGTTATACTACACCAACCGCGTTTCTTAATGCTTCCCGCTTAGCAATCTACAAGCGTATGTGGATCTGATATCCCCTCTCGTAGAAGATCATCACCATGATAGGTTTTGCGTGTGCGTAGGATTTTTTTGTTTTCCATGCAATGTTCCCCAACAGTGGCATCATGATCCAGGTTCATGCGTAGATGATATCTCGAGTAGAACACAAAAGAGATTGTGGGCGTTAATGTTCAACTTGCTACCCTCCTTAGTCTTTTCTTGATTCAGCCGTATTGTTGGATTGAAGCGGCCTAGACCAACATTACTCGTACGCTTACGAGAGACCGGTTTGATCAACTAACATGCGACTTGTTGCATAAAGATGACTGGCGGGTGTGTGTTTCTTCAACTTTAGTTGAATCGGATTTGACCGAGGCGGTCCTTGGAGAAGGTTAAATAGCAATTTTTCATACCACCGTTGTGGCTTTGCGTAAGTAAGATGCGATCATACTAGATAACCATAGCAGCCACGTAAAATTTGCAACAACAAATTAGAGGACGTCTAACTTATTTTTGCAGGGTATGCATGTGATGTGATATGGTCAATGACATGATATGATATATTGGATGTATGAGATGATCATTTTGTAATAGTTAAATATCGACTTGCATGTCGATGCTACGGCAACCAACAGGAGCCATAGGGTTGTCTTTAATTATTTTGCGCTTGGAGATGCTTTGCTTGATCGCTAGTAGTAGATTTAGTAGTAATAGCATAGTTAGCGTGACAACCTCGATGGCAGCACGATGATGGAGATCGTGGTGTGGCGCCGGTGATGATGGAGATCATGTCGGTGCTTTGGTGATGGAGATCATGAAGCACAAGTTCATGGCCATATCATGTCACTTATGATTTGCATGTGATGCTAATCCTTTTATGCACCCTATTTTGCTTAGGACGATGGTAGCATTATAAGATGATCCCTCACTAAAATTTCTAGATAAAATTATGTTCTCCCCGACTGTGCACCGTTGCGACAATTCGTTTTTTCGAGACACCACGTGATGATCGGGTGTGATAGACTCTACGTTCACATACAATGGGTGCAAAACAGTTGCACACGCAGAACATTCGGGTTAAACTTGATGAGCCTAGCATGTACAAACATGGCCTCATAACACAAGAGACCGAAAGGTCGAGCATGAATCATATAGTAGATATGATCAACATGGAGATGTTCACCATTGAAACTAAACTCAACTCACGTGATAATCGGACTTGAGTTAGTGAATTTGGATCATGCGACACTCGAATGACTAGAGAGATGGAAATTTGAGTGGGAGTTTATTAGTAATATGATTAGCTAAACTAAATTATCTTGAACATAGTCTAAGTAATCTTTGCAAAAATTTCTGTTGTAGATCAATGGCTCGCGCAGTAGCAACCCTGAATTTTAATGCGTTTCTAGAAAAAGCTAAACTGAAAGATGATGGAAGCAACTTTGCTGACTGGGCCCGTAATGTGAGGCTTATCCTCACAGCTGCCCAAAAGCAATATGTCATTGATGCATCGCTAGGTGATGCACCACCCGATACGGTGACCCAAGACGTTTTGAATGCTTGGCAATCGCGTAAGGATGACTACTCATTAGTTCAATGTGCAGTTTTGTATGGCTTAGAACCGGGACTTCAAAGACGTTTTGAACGTCATGGAGCATATGAGATGTTTCAGGAGTTGAAGTTT
Source organism: Hordeum vulgare subsp. vulgare (assembly GCF_904849725.1). NCBI lineage: Eukaryota > Viridiplantae > Streptophyta > Magnoliopsida > Poales > Poaceae > Hordeum > Hordeum vulgare. The sequence goes on along the minus strand of NC_058518.1, from coordinate 485,970,924 downwards.
ATCACCTATGCTCCATGAAACGTCATGGATCATATGAACTTCATGAAGCAGAAAGTCTCGGGTCTTGTGTCCGCTAAGGAACTTGAGAAAGTCTCATGCTAAGTTTCCAAGAGTTCAAGTTTATCTTTGAGAAGAATGCTCGGATAGAGAGGTATGAAACCTCCGATAAGTTCTATGCTTGGAAAATGGAGGAGAACGGGTCTGTCAGTGAACACATACTCAAAATGTCTAGGTACTCTAACTGTCTAGCTGAGCTGGGGATTGCTCTCCCGCAAGAGGCTATCATTGACAGAGTTCTTCAGTCACTACCACCTAGCTATAAGAGCTTCATGTTGAACTATAACATGCAAGGGATGAATATGTCACTCGCCGAGCTGTTTGTGATGCTGAAAGTCGCACAGTCAAAAATATAGAAAGAGCATCAAGTGTTGATGGTCAATAAGACCACCAGTTTCAAGAAAACGGTAAAGGGAAGAAGGGTAACTCCAAGAAGAGTGGCAAAGCTATTGCCCCTCCGACAAAGAAACCCAAGGCTGGACCCAAGCCGGAAAGTGAGTGTTATTATTGCAAGGGAACTGGTCATTGGAAGCAAAATTGCCCCAAGTATCTGGCCGATAAGAAGGCAGCCAACGCCAAACAAGGTATATTTGATATACATGTTATTGACGTGTACCTCACCAGCTCTCGTAGTAGTCCGTGGGTATTTGATACTGGTTTTGTTGCTCACATTTGCAACTCGAAACAGGAACTGCGGAATAAACGAAGGCTGACGAAGGATGAAGTGACGATGTGCGTGGGAAATGGTTCCAAGGTTGATGCGATCGCTGTCGGCACGATATGACTTCAGTTACCATCGGGATTAGTGATGAACTTAAATAATTGTTACTTAGGGCCTACGTTGAGCATGAACATTATATCTGGATCTTGTTTATTGCGAGACGATTACTCATTTAAGTCAGAGAATAATGGTTGTTCTATTTATATGAGTAATATCTTTTATGGTCATGCACCCAATGTGAGGGGTTTGTTCATGTTGAATCTCGGTAGTGATGATATCTTGATTGGGATTATCTAATTTCAGTATATGCTGCACCAAAAAGAAATAAACTGTTATCGACATGAAACTTGCAAATTTAGAAGGATGTGCATGCTTTTTTAAAATTTACCTCTGCAAAACATGGGCCTAATATTAGTCTGTCTTCATCACTATCTTGTGTAGGCTCTCTGCTCCCCCAGATATATGCTATTTCGTTCAGCACCCTCTTTTCAAAGCGAGCTCTATGGAGTCATGGTGTTGGTCCAAATGTTGCCTTCAGATGCGCTCCAGTTAAAATTGATTCTGACTGTCCATGCCTCCGCTTATATAGATTTATGCTGTGAAAAGAAAAAAAAGAATTATTGATGCTGAGCGGAATATGAAAAGTATCTTGAGGTATTATTCTGCATTCATGAGTAAAATAGGTCACTTTTTGAATTCATTTTGCCATTTGTCGCTCATGATTAGTTGCAGGAGCTTGATTGCGTCGTCTGTGTGCTCAAAGCGTGGTGCTTCTTGCTTTGGATACGTCACGCTGCTTTATTGTTTGCACTTACGTTTGCTCATCGTCTCTGACAGAGCAGCAAAAAATTAATGGTCATTGTTTCTATGCTAGAAAATATATGTCAAACTGTCTGGTCATAGATTGTCAGCGTGCGCTGCTCCGGAAAAGTCATCTCACCTTCCATGCGAGAAAAAAGATTTGAATTCATTGGCTTGAATTGTTGAATTGCTGCAAGCAGCTGGTGCCACTTTATTTGATTAGTTTTACCGAATATCGCTGTGAATAGGAACTCTGGTTTCCATTCGTCATCCACCTTAGTATAGTGCAGTCATGATATCCGAATACTTACTACTTCCATGGAAACTTTGATTCTCGAAGTAATTAAAAAAATTCTATTGTTAACTTACATGGAGTTCGTCATCATCCTTCGCTAGTGATTGGCCGTTCCAGTATTTTACAAATTGCACCATGAATTGTCCACATTGCTCATCCCTTTGTTTTGGTGAGTTAACTCTTCTAGGCCTGGCTGCCAATTGTCCCCAATTTGGTTCATCGTGGGCTTTTAGTGTTGCTTCCCCGTAATGCCTCCTCAGTAGTACATACATCCTTTCAATCTGTGATTTCGTTTTTCTCTCAATGTTAAGGAAAGTAATGATACCGTGTTACCAACAGAGAGATAACAAGTCTTAAGACCCACATACCAGTTCTTTACAGCTTCTATGTTGATATCTCCATGTCTTGTTAACACACCTCTTGTAATCTAGCGAGTCCGGAATGTCAAGTCTATTATCATACTTGTTAAGGACATACAATGTGGTGGTGTGAAGCGGTGTTATGAGGTATCATGATCTGCATTGAGTCACATAGAGAGAGTCAAAATGGCATGACAACATGCAGGCTTAAGAAGAACAATAACTTATGTGAGGTGGTATTACCAGCTTCTTATCTAGAAGGTTTATTCCTTTCACGGTTGCTTGAAACTGCTGTAGTGAATCATCCTCGTTGAATTCTTTTAGTCCTCCATCTTCATATTCGAGGCCGAGTACAAGCTGCAAGAAAAAAGAAGTATTCATTTACGCAAACATTGTTTCTATCGTTTGTGTGATTGAAGTGCCTTCATGGAACAGGGTTCTACGGACATTAGCAAATTCTGCTGTCAGTATAGCTTTATCACTTGTATTGTACAGTTTCTGTTCTGTCCATTCCTCGAACAATGAATTACACATGGTCGCCTCCATTTGCCCCTTTCCTCCTTTCTGGAGCTGGTCCAGCATGATTTGTCCAGTAATACAATCTTCACGAACTGCGCTTTTATACAAGTTTGCACTGCAACACCAAAAACGTTTACACAAAAAATAGAGTCACTGATTACATGGGTTCGCTTGTTTTTCTTTTTTAAGGTCACAGAGGCTACTTACTTTCTGCATTCCTTCTGGCCTTCATCGCTCATTAGATAGTCATGAAGAGCTTTGGCTTTGTCCATGTGAATGAAGTGTTGATGCTCAAATATTGGAATGTTAGTTACGCCGTAGCCCCTGGTTGACCGCTTTAACGGCCTCTTGATAGATATTATGTTTGCCGGCGTGATCTCAGATGACTACCGTGTTGACGTATCTGGGGAATCCGACTGCAACCTTGTCAGGCGCTCATACGCTTCCTTGTTAAAATTCTTCTCAGCTTACATCACTAATGCTGGTTTGAAATGTTGAAAATCCATTTGTCCTTTAACAACAAGTCCATTGTAGGTGTGTACTTGAGCCGGTGATAGGCTCTCAACATAGAGTGCCACTTCTTCTTCAGGGCTAGCGTTTTTGGACGTAAGAACTCCAAAGACTCGCCTGTGCATGATGTGCTGCTTATTGCTAGGTTTTTCTCCACTTTTCTCTTCACACCTTTGCTTTCTTCTTTAGGAACAGAAATCGCAGCATCGCGTTTGCGCTGTTCAATTATCCTCTGTTCACATATCTTTATATTCTCCTGACTTGGGCCGGGAAGTCAATCTGATTTTATTGGAGGATCCTTCCGTTCATGCTCCCACTGCAAATGTTGACTGTCGTCCTTGCGTTCATCTTCACTGTCTAACACTTCAAATTGCTTGTGTATCTCGAGCGCTCGTATAAATTTCCTTGGCAAATTGAGGAATTCCTACTTCAGCCATGCCGCATTGAACTTATTTCATTTCTCCGTCTTCAATTACAACCTTATGTTTCAGCATATCTATCCGACAAGAACAAACAGACAAGAATTGTCAGTCTTTGCTTGTAAAAACTACATCTCAGAACAGAATTAGTTTTGTTTTTAAAGACGAACCTCTCGTACAGTTTAGCAATACTAAGTTTGCATTGCCGATGTGCTCGCTCAATAAATGATACAGAATTCTCTTCCACAACTCAGGGACTTGTTCTTCAGTCAATGACATGGTTGTTCCTTTTTTAGAATAGTGCTTGATGTTCATGTACATGTAGAACGCACAGTCCAGCCTGAGAGTTGGGACAATTATTCGTTACTATTGCGCTCCCCTTGGTATCAAAATACTTTATATGTTTTCATGTAAAACTGTCTCAACAACGAGCTATTTTTAGGACCACAAGAATTAATTGTTACTCCATCCTCCCTCACAAAATAAGTGACTAAAAAGTGGCTCAACTTTGTACTAAAGTTAGTGCAAAGTTGAGTCACTTATTATGGGATGGAGGCACTAGATTAAACATAAAGAACAAGGATGTTAGTAGTGTTTACGTGTCTGGTCCCTGAAGTGGCACATGCACATCGAACTCCTTGAAATGGTCAATGTTACTTGGAGAAAGTTGAATCTTTGATCCCATTTCTCTCCAAATCTTCTTGAATTTTCTTGCTACAACACTGAAGAATTGTCTTGCCCCGCTATAATCCTTTATAAAGTCAAGCAGGTCGAAGCGTTGTTTTTTCATATTGACTGATATGGCCACAAAGTGGCCGATAGTCTTCTGATTCACGAACCCCCCTAAAGCAGTTGGCAAAAGAAACTGCAAAAAGGAAAATATTGAAACATAAACATTTGTAACATAAACGTAAACATTTGTAGTCATTCTCAGATATAGTAGTTTGTTCAGTTTACCATGTCATAATCTTGCAGATCCTCTCCTTTTTTGATATCAAAAAACCTCATAAGTTGCTTGGGTATAACTCTTTCTTTAATTTTATTGTCATCGTAGTCTCTAAAGTTCAAGGGATCTTTGTCATCAGCTTCGTGTATGGAATGTTGTTTGTTTTGTAATGCGTACATATAAAGAATTCTGTCAGTGCACATGTGCACATGCTGATATTCATTTACTTAAAACATGAAATTGTGCCGTGGTTTTTTACTTACAGTGTTCTGTAGCATTAGGATCTTCCTCCGTGAGCCCTTGAATTCATTTTGTAGCATCAGTAACAAAGGCTCGATGATTGTACTGTGCACCGCATTGCCAATTTGGAAGCTTCTCGCAGCGTTTCCGATGTTGGTAGTCACATCACACGTTATTATGAAATCACCATTTCTGCAACATATGTATATGTATATATATACATAGAGAGATACAGATAAAGGACATATTAGTTAACAGGTAAAAAAAATTGAAATAAATTATTCTGTGGAAGTAACATACTTTTCTTCATCCGTCCATTCCCTGCGACGTAGAGCGTTGAATATTTTTTCGATGAATTCTTTCGTGGGCTCAGTGTCTTTGCTGCCTGAAGAGGACAGGATTACAGATTTAATTGGCATCGTAGAAGTTGATACTTTGTTTTATGCTATTAGAGGTGTTCTACCTTGTCTTTTTTCGTCACTTTCCTGTCTTGCTGTGTCATGAGATGCCTCAACTTGTGCATGTGTCATCTCTGTAAGCTTTGAAGATTTGTCCTGCGCACTTTCGATTGCATTCTCGTTTTTGTCGAGAACACTCTGAAGATTTGCTTCAATATGTATATGTGTGGGCTCTTCTTCATCCACTATCTGTGTTATCACCTACATGTGTAATTAAATCAAATTAAAACTGCAATATGTAAATTTGTATAATGAGCTTATGGAATACCACCTCTTGTGATGTTGTCACCGTTGTCGTGTCATGTGGTCCTATTGTTTGGTTCGTTTTGTTGACCTTTTCAGTAATTTTGAGAAGAGCTTTGCCTTGTAATCTTACTTCTTCCTCCTTGTCTACTAAACTTACTTGTTCTGTATTTTCCAAATCTTGTTGTTTGTCTCCAGTGAAAGGGTTGCTGCCTTGCTGTTCTGTGACGATCATTCATTTTTCCTGTTTTTGTGAACCAAAAAATGTAAGTATCAATGGATATTTAATTTTTATAGAATCAGCTTGAGGAATACCACATATTTGGTTGTTGTCGCTGGTGCCGCGTCCTGATATCATGTTGTTTGTTGCTCTTCTTTATCATGCGGATGTTCAAAGAAAGAGTTAATTTTAAATACTAGTGATAGATACATCTTTATCGATGTGTGAATATTTTCGTAGTGATATGTTTGTTGACCTCTTCTGATTGTTCGCCTCCGTCTAAGACGTAAGTACTATCATTTGTTTCAAGCTGTTGTTCAAACTAAAAATAAATTATTAGGGACTGTTTTTTCTTCTTTGTGCACTAATTATATTTATTTTAAAAGAAATTATTAGGAATTGTAATTCTTGGCTGGTTTTCTTGACCTCTACAATGACTTTGACATGAGTTGCGCCTTGAAATCTTCCTTCTTCCTCCTCGTCTACTGAACTTCCTGGTCCTGTTTTTTCCAAGTATTGTTCTTGGTCTCCGGTGATAGGACTGCCTTGCTGTTCTATGACGATGCTTTCTTTTTCCTGCTTTTATGAACAAAAAATGTAAATAACAATGGAACTAAAGGATGAGACGATAGGGTCATTAGAGACACTGAGCCTAATATTCAGATTATGCTCAGGCAGAGGAAAATGACTCTTAAAGGATGGCGACTTGTTGACATAAAGCTTCTTGAGCCTATTAGGAACTAAAGTATGTGTACAACAACATCGGTATTCCCCTTTTTGTTTCTTACATCTGATAAAACTAAATAGTAATTACAAGGAATTGTTTTTCTTTACTAGATACCATTTTTTGTGATTGTTGAAGGAAAAAAGTAAGTAACAATAAAACTTCATTTGGAACATACAATCTTTTATAACTCTTGTCCTAACTTTACCTTCATAGTCATTCGTGCTTGCGGGATATCTCCTACTATTTGTGTTTGGTCCGAAACCTGCTCTTCTCTTACAACAAATAATTCCGTTGTACTGACAACCTCCCCCGTATTTTTGGTTTCCACCTGTTCTGTTTTTTCTAGTTCTTCTGCAGCAGTGCTGGCATTTTTTTTCCTGTGTAACATTGAGATAAAAATGTTATCGTAATTAACCGGAACACAAGATAAATCTCCCAAATAGGATTTTTATTGTCGTTTGATTTTACCTGTCCGTCGGTCGTCGCCGTGATCATCTTGTCCTCATCTGTCATCTCTGAGACTTGTACATCTGTATCAGGAGCAACTTCATCTTGAGAGCGGCTTTGCACAGCATGCTCTCTATTTCCTGTTCTTGTAATACCAGGGTATGAAACATGGTGAGTTTTTGTAGTACATTTTGTTTAGACATGTTCTATGGGGTAAGTTGGTTATGGAAGGTCACCTCATTAGTTGTTTCTCCTTGTTGTTTCTCTTCATCTTCTGATATGTCACTGCTTGATTTTACCTGTTAAATCCCCCAAATAACATTGAGATAAAAAATGTTATCGTAATTAACCGGATCGCAAGATAAATCTCTCAAATAGGATTTTTATTGTCGTTTGATTTTACCTGTTCGTCGGTCGTCGTCGTGATCAACTCTGCATCCAGTGGTATTTCTTTCTAAGGAAAAATAGTTTTGAGCTGGTCATCAACTGTCATCTCTGAGACTTGTTGATCTGTATCAGGAGCAACTTCATCTTGAGTGTGGCTTTGCACAACATGTTCTAGTATTTCCTGTTCTTGTAATACCAGGGTATGAAACATGTTGAGTTTTTGTAGTACATTTTGTTTAGACATGTTCTATGGGGGTAAGTCGGTTATGGAAGGTCACCTCATTAGTTGTTTCTCCTTGCTATTTCTCTTCATCTTCTGATCTCATGTTGCTTGATTTTACCTGTTAAATCTCCCAAATAACATTGAGATAAAAAATGATATTGTAATTAACCGGATCACAAGATAAATCTCCGAAATAGGATTTTTATTAACGTTTGATTTTACCTGTCTGTCGGTCGTCGTCGTGATCAACTCTACATCCAGTGGTATTTCTTTCTGAGGAAAAATAGTTTTGAGCTTGTCATCATCTCTCATCTCTGAGACTTGTTGATCTGTATCAGGAGAAACTTCATCTTGAGTGTGGCTTTGCACATCATGCTCTAGTATTTCCTGTTCTTGTAATACCAGGGTATTAAACATGGTGAGTTTTTGTAGTACATTTTGTTTAGACATGTTCTATGGGAGTAATTCGTTTATGGAAGGTCACCTCATTAGTTGTTTCTCCTTGCTGTTTCTCTTCATCTTCTGATCTGACGCTGCTTGAACCAAACTCTGTTGCACTTGTTTGTTGTTTCTTGTCCAACGAGCCTACATTTCATTACAGGTTTGTTAGCTTCCAAAAAAATTACATGTCGAGCTCAAAACTATTACTTACTTCTTGACTTGTTACGATGCCTGAGCATGAGCCTTTCCTTGCGAGTTCCCTCGTATCTGCATAGATGGCAATTGATGTCTTATATGCATGCTCGTGCCCAGTGTTGCTGCCGTCGTCATGCCAGCGCTCCTCGTATCGCTTGTCTTCTGAATGCTTCTTATGTGTTTTGGCTCGGCTTTCAGTTCTCTTCTTTTGTGTTCTTGTTCTTTTCGTTCCTTCTAGTTTCTCTTCTACTTCATTTCTTGCTTCTCTCGTTCTTATCAGTGCCTCTTCTACTGTTTCAGCTATCGATACCTCTTCTACTGTTTCAGCTATTGGTGTCAGGTTCCTATTGCAACACATGCGCTGATAGGCATTGTGTTGTTCGAAAGTAGCAATCAGTGACTCCGTTTGGTCTGCAAGTACTTGTCTGGCCAATTCGTCGTAATTTGCCTCGTCATCACTGCATCCTGCCAAATTAATCTGCCTTAATGTCGGTAATTGTCTTGCTTGCACAAGCACTTGTTCCAACATTTTGCTGATCCTTTTGAAAGCTTCTTCAGATTCCTTGCTCGTTCTTATCTCAGGTTCGCTTATTGTTCTGATGTTGGATGCTCGTTCATGCATAAGCTTTGGTGCATCTATTAGCAGTTTTGTAGCTTGCTTGCCACGTCTCCTACTCTCTCGTGGTACCACTTGCAGTGAAGTTGAAGGTGATCCTGCGTTTACATGAGCCATAAAGAATATCCTATCCTCTGTCCCTTTCCATGTCTGCATTGATTCGATAAGACAAAGTTTTTTAGAATAAATGATGTTTTTTACATGGTAACAATGAATTAATAGACACCAGAGATACCTTTATCTTGCCAAATTCATAGTCATCTGGACGTACTTTTCCATCCTTCTTCATGTCTTCTTTAGCTATCTTCTTTAGATCCTTCTCGTCAAGATAGTTCGCTCTGGGCGTTGAACTATTATTCATTTTCTTAGCAATCCTATTCATTTCTCTTGTGTTTGGTAACAGCAACGAGTCGAGGTACATGATTACTGGTCCCCGTGCCAAGCCGTAGAGGTGGTCTTTGTTTCCTTCCTCACCCTTTTTCATTTTTTGCCAATCAATAGCTCCAACCTGAATTGTTTCGACAATGACCTGGCAGAAATCCATCTGCGCCATATCTTCATAATTCATATCCTTCACCATCACTGCTTGTCTGTTGTAGCAAGGGAAGGTTGTCCCACACACAACCTTGTTGAAAAATATGAGGAATAAGATTTTAACAGCCTTTTTGTTTTCTTCTTCTCGATCTATTTCTACAAGCAACTTTAGTTTCTTAATCAGATCTGAATGTGTGAACTTAGTATTTCTAAAGCCAAGCTCTGATTGGAGGATCTTCATTGATTCGTTGCAATTCATTGGCCTTGCTGTTGTCTTTTTCTCGCCATTTGGGTATCCAAAAACCTTATGGATGCCTTCCTTGGTAATCTTTATTTCCTTCTTTGCATCACCGTCGCCGAAGCTTATCGTCATCGTGTTTGTGTCCATGTTTTTGTAGATATATGCTGCGAGGTTCATGTTGATTGAACCCTTTATTTTGCAGCATCTATGCTGCCAAATCCAGCCGTCTTAACATCTCTTCGGTGACGTTCTTTGAGAATTCCCCATGCTTCATTGACCTGTACAAACGTAGCTCCAGCCATGATTTGACATTTTTCGTCACTTCCTGTTTTATCTGCTTCGTTGGCTATCATCAGTGGCGATTTTTTTCCACCTATCCTTCTCTTCTTTCTTCCCTTTTGGCTTGTATTTCCCTGGTGTGGAAAAAACAGAAACAAAAGCTTTGTTAGGAGGTACAGTTCTATTTTCAGTAGCATCAAATACTTGTAGAGAAATCATCTCTTACACGATCACTCTCGTCCTCACCGGCATCACTGTCGTTTGCGGGATTAAAATTGTTATCACTTTCTGTGTTGCCACTACCACTGCGAGCCCTGGAATCATCTGAAACTCTGATTTTTGAGTCCTCTCCTTCTTCAGCTTGCTGTCGTTTCTTCTTGTTCTTCCCATCATTTTGTTTTATGTTTGCAGATGGTTTTGCTTGACGATGAGGTGGTGCGATTACCATTAGAGGCGTTGGTTGTTGCTTCAAGGTTTCAGTCATGACCAAGACCTCACTGCTTTTCTTTCCCTTATATGTCTTTTTCGCAAGATTAGTAACATCTGTTGTTTCTAGCTGTCTTTTTGGATTTTTTCTGCTGTAAGTTATTGTACTTCTAGGTGCTTCTTTGTGCTTGTTGGTTGCCGTCCTCGTTGCTAGATGGCCAGGGGACATGTTTTCTCCACCTTCAAATTGTTCATTAATTTCAGAGAGAACTGCTTGAATATCGACGTTTTCGTGCCCTTCGTGCCCTGGTTAATTACGAACAGATAAGGTTCGTAACATAACATTTAATATAAACAATAAGACATAATATTTACTATAAACAGTAAGACATTATACATGAGATATGCAATGACATTATACATGATTTTCCTAGTGTAAGTTAACAATTACCTATTTTCTCTTGGTCATCTTGTACAAAGTCCTTTGCACCAGCCATTTCTATAGGTAAAACAACATGCTGTGAAGTACCTACTTGGATTTGACAGCAAATTACTATACATGGAACACGGATTTTGAAAATCAGGTCACGTAATTTGAAATCCGTAAACAATTGTTAGATAAGTTGAGACAAAGTATTCTAAAACAGATTTAGGACGACTACTAGGGTTTCCTAATTGGGGGAAATGGATACTACTAAAAGCGAATTGGTGCATCGGGACGAAATGCAGAAATGTTTACCTTGGATTTCGCGTGCGGAACTCCTCGAATCCATCCGTCGTTGTCCTTGCTCTTCCTTGTTATCTCCGCTGTTGTTTTGCGACCATAGTTCTTCCTGGACAGTCGCCGCTGGCGGGATGGGATCTTGTCACGGGGCACCTCTCAAGTGCTTTGTGTCGCAGTGGAGGGCGGTTGGCGAAGCGCGGGGGCAGTTACCGACGAAGGTAGAGCCGGTTTTCGATCTCCGCGTGCTTGAGAAGCAGAAGGAGAAGAGAGAGCGTGCGAGAGGGGAAGTGTTTGCGATTTTCTATTCAGGGAAGGAGAAGCAAGGGAGTAGTACAGACTAGGAAGAGCGAGGGAAGCGATGGAACCGTCCTGAAAATTGCATCAAGATTCGTAAAAGGAACCGTTTTGTTTTTTTGCTTTATTATTAACCGTTAGGAAGCGTGACGCTATAATCAAGAACGTGTCATAGAACACCACACGCATGTTGTCTAGACAAAAGATATAAAAACACAGATGTCTAGACACAGATGTCAAGATTTATATGAATGCTAACCGAGCCGAAGGCGAGCTAGTGTCGCGCTGCTGGAGGCGTCGTCTGCACGCAAGAACGACGAAAAAGGGAGGAACGACGAAAAATGCGCTGCGACCTAGGACCCCCCCCCCTTCAAGATTTATAGGAATGCTAACTGAGCCGATGGCGAGCTAGTGTCGCGTCGCCGAAGCCGTTGTCTGCACGCGGGAACGACGACAAAGGGAGGAACGATGAAAAATGCGCTGCGACCTAGGACCCCCCCCCCCCTTCAAGATTTATATGAATGCTAACCGAGCCGAAGGTGAGCTAGTGTCGCGCTGCCGGAGGCGCCGTCTGCATGCTGGAACGACAAAAAAGGGAGGAACGACGAAAAATGCGCTGCGACCTAGGACCCCCCCCCCTTCAAGATTTATATGAATGCTAACCGAGCCGAAGGCGAGCTAGTGTCGCGCCGCCGGAGGCGCCGTCTGCACGCGGGAACGACGAATAAGGGAGGAACGACGAAAAATGCGCTGCAACCTAGGACCCCCCCTTCACGATTTATATGAATGCTAACCGAGCCGAAGGCGAGCTAGTGTCGTGCCGCCGGAGGCGCCGTCTGCACGCGGGAACGACGAAAAAGGGAGGAACGACGAAAAAGGCGCTGCGACCTAGGACCCCCCCCCCCCTTCAAGATTTATATGAATGCTAACCGAGCTGAAGACGAGCTAGTGTCGCGCCGCCAGAGGCACCGCCTGCACACGGGAACGACGAAAAAAGGGGGAACGACGAAAAAGGCGTTGCGACCTAGGACCCCGCTTGAAGATTTATATGAATGCTAACCGAACCGAAGGCGAGCTAGTGTCGCGCCGCCGGAGGCACCGCCTGCATGCAGGAACGACGAAAAAGGGAGGAACGACGAAAAAGGGGGGAACAACGAAAAAGGGATGAACCGTGCCTCTAAATTTTGATGAACCGTGCCTCTAAAGTTTGATGAATCGTGCCTCTATTTATTCATGGGGCGTGCCTCTATTATCCGTGCCTCTAAATTTTGATGAACCGTGTCTCTAAAGATTAATGAACCGTGCCTCTATTTATTCATGGGGCGTGCCTTGAAATAATTTTGATATGTAAAGCTTGGATCCTATCCTTAAAGTTCATATTTGATCATGTTGGAAGCTCCCACCCGTAACTTCCCCTAAAATCTCAATATCCCGAAAATATAATGGAAAACACAGAAAGGGAAACAAGGAAAACACGGAACAAGGCTGAACTGAAAATGCAAAAGGTTCAAGGGGTTATTTGAAAAATGTCCAAAACCGGAAACGAAAACGGGAAAACGGGTGCGCTCCGCGCGTGACACTTGTCACGCGCATGGCGCGCGCGTCAACTAGTTGCTCCCCGATAGGTCCCCACCGGGACACGTGTCACGCATTAGAGGAGGCTTATGGCCCGACGAAATCAGTCGGCTGATTTTAATCTTTTTTTAAATAAAACACTAAACACATGCCCGTGCGTTGCAACGGGAAAAAATAAATCATCCCCCGTACACACACTCGACGACACCAAGAAATCATATGAATTCTTTCACAACGTAGTATGAGAAACAACATGATGCGTGATGTTGTGCACAAATATAAAGGTGGGATGATTTTTTTTAAGTAACTAAAGTTGTGTCCAATTTATTAGACAACAAACATATCTACCTAGTTGTTGGTATCAATTCACGTCTTAGTGGTGTTCCTCCTTAGTAATATCCAAAAAATAATGCATTACCCATAAAAATAATAACATGTCTACCTAGTTGCCGGTATCAATTCACGTCTTTGTGGTGTTCCTCCTTAGTGATCCCTAAAACATAATGCATTACCCGTAAAAATAATAATGTATAAAATAGCAAATTACACTTTAGTACTAAATGATAGCACGTGCATAAGAGCATTAGTTTTGTTTTGTTGATATATGTGTTTGTAACTGTAATCCAAGTCTTAATTTGCTTGCAAACATGTTAGATATCTACATTGAAAAAAATCAATTTGTAATGATATGTAAAACGAATAGGAATTTTCAAACACTCCATATAAAATAAACTACTAATTAAGGGTGTAACATAAAAATAATTTTAGAGATGATTATCATGCAAGATAATATCATATCTAGAATGTACACATTTTTCAGTGATTTTCATATAAAACTTTCTAAATTTCAAGTTAGCATTTGGAAGATATGAATATTTTTAAAAATACTTGAATCTGCCAAAAAAAAGAAGAAAATGGCTGGGCTTGGGCGAGGCTGTTCTATCTTACGCTCACATGAAATCAAGAGAAAAGAAAGAAAAAAGGGGAGCGGTGGGTATCGAACTCAGGTTGGCTTTGTGGGAGCATGAGGCCCCAACGAGTAGGCTACAAGCAGAATAATGATTACTCACGGGATAACATACTACATAAATATGCCGGACGCTGGTGACTTTAGAAAGAAACGAATTGATATTATAACTTACGGGTGGCATTGATGGGTAATTTTGTTAACTTCAGGGTAAATATAATGACGAACGACAGAAGCTATATTTTCTTTATTATATACTAGTACAAATGCACGTGCGTTGCATCGGGTGAAAAAAAGATATAACTTGTCATATGTAATTGTGCATCATTTTTATAATCAATTTTAATATACATCGATAATAAGGTTAAACTAATTATAGCAAAAATGTTTACCAGTCACCAGACACCAGTCACGGGCACAATATGAAAACGAAGAAACGAAACGCCGTTTAATCTGACAAGGGAAGTGTTTAACGACATGCTGCTTTATTTTCCTCCATGAAACCCTTCCTTATTTTATCGCTCCACACTCCATACGCCAGCCAAAAGCAAATAAAAACCATTCATTCCCTGGTACAGACGATGAATCTTTGACGTTGTTATGAGGACCAATGGAAATCAGGGGGGAGTTCATTCAGGATGATGATGAGTTCTTGAGGACCCACTCCACCAGGATGGACACGCCAAAGCCAGTCGCGGCACGCTTCTTGTCGTTCCACACCGGGCCTGCCATGTCGATGTGCATCCACTGAACCTTCTCATCGACAAACTGCAATGCAAGCACATTAGAGTTCGTCAGCTCTGCCGGAGGAAAACTCTACCTAGTACAAGTATGATGCGACCTTCTTTTTCAACGAACACATGTGGATGCTTTGGTCATTCTAGAGAGATGCTATACCTATTTTAGGAACAAGACAACTGTGATTGAACCGCCCTATCGACCGCCCGTGTTGACCATGTCAGCCACACCAGACTTCATCTGTTCCCAGTAGCTTTCCTCCATGGGCAATCTTGAGAACTTCTCCCCCGATAACTCAGTTGCAACAGTGACTTCCTGGGCTAGTTCATCACTTGGTGTGAAGATTCCTGAAGAGACATGTTCATTAGTATGCATGACTTCATAGTACTCCACCATTTCCATCTTAGAAGCACCCAGAATTGAAGTTGGTTGAGAGGAAAATATGTGTTTGAGCTTACCAGCAATGCTAGGCCCAAGTGCAACAACACAGGCACCGGTTAGTGTTGCCAGATCAATAATCTGCATGTCATAATAATTACATTAAGTCACAAGGCAACTGAGTAAAAAGTTCAAAGCAAACTAATGAACATCACTTCTCTATTCTAAGTTATCTTTCTCTTTCAACAGATATGATAAGCATAATTGATTGCTTAGGTCATGTAGTCCGATGCATAACTCCTTATATGGCAAGCTAAAAAGGGAAAATGATAAATCATGCTTCTGTAAGTGGACTGAGCAAATAAAATAGTGACCCTCGATGCTGAATAAGGATATGAATTTTACTACAGATTTTTCAACATATCCGCATTACAACTACTACAACAATATCTGCTTGATATTTCACTTAAAGTTCTCTACATCAATCGTCAAAGCCGCCAAATTTGTATGAACAGTATATGATGTCTAAAGAAGCGATTTATTACCTTGTCAACACCTTGATTACAAGCATAGAGCAATTTATTAACTTATCAGAGTACCACACTTGGTAAAAAGAACTGAAATACCGCTGTTAACATCAACAAGAAAACAAGAATAGCATCCACAAATAAGTAAAAAATGATAATATTACGATTGATGATAGCATCCACAAATCTTTTGTTAAAAACATGACATAGAGATCGATTTTTTGTCCATGGAAAAACTAATAATACATGACCATGGGTCCATATCCGGTTGCGCCATTTTGACGAACACCTGTCCTGCCTTACTTGTGGATGCCGTTCAGGCACTCGACGACGGTGATGAGTCCCTGCAGGCACAGCTTGCCGTCGCCGGTCGCAACCATGGCCGAGAACTCAAGACACTCAAGAACTGAGATGCTATGGAAGGAAAAGCATAGCCAGAATCTTCTCCAGATTGGAGGTGAAGCAGTCCCTGCTAAAATAGATAGAACATTCCAGCTAAAAGAAATTGATGCCTTTGATAATATTTGCTGGAAATCATCCCATTTCTTTTTCTTACATTCATTTCTGCTATCACCCAATTGGAATCCATGAACCCGCTCCAGAGCTGCAGCCCCAAAATAGAACTTAGCATTTGAGTTTGAGAAGAATAACGATTACATCTATTCAGGTGTATTTCATATCGATATAAGTTGCATAAGCTCTGTTGAACAAACAAGTTTCCACGTCGTTGAAAAAAGTACTTCCTGTACAGAGCAGTTAGATGCATGCTGAGCACAAAACCCTTGGCCATCATGCTGCTCACAACATCCTCCGCCTTCCTGACTGCAGATTCAGAAGAGGGAGAATTCTCTCCCTCACCCACAAGGATGTGCACAAAAATTCAGAAGAGTGGAATATCAAAGCATATTAAAAGTAGTCAGGATAGTAACTAATAATTTTGTAAAGAAAATGAACATAAAATGAGGGTAAGCTAACTGCAGTTGCACGAGGCTGATTTACTGATTTGAGAGACAATTCATGCGGCACCTTTATTTCTCTCCTCATTGACATAGAAATGTTCTTACCTTGGTAAGAAACTGAATTAATGTTACTGGAAGTTTAATACAACAATGTTACTGAAAAAAACTATTTCTACCGCAAGTTAAGCGCTATTAAACAAATGCATCATATTCTTGATATAAAACAGTTGTAATATTCATCTCATAACATTAAAAAAGAAAGAAAGAAAGGGCTTTGTATCCAATGTTTCCAATTCCTTCGAGGCGCTCCTGCACGCGCCCCTAGGAGGCAACCCGTTGTCGGAGTCCCCTCGTACTTCCCTGCATGCCGAAGCCACAACAGAGGAAGAAATAATTTCTTCAGCAAACAACGGCCCAAGAAACCGAAATTCAGAACCTGCACGAGAGGAATCGAGACCTGTGGAGACGGCGCCCTTCTTGAGGTCCACGACAAAGATCTCCTCGTCAACGCCCATCTTCTGTAATCAGATCGAAGCCCCGAGGGCACCAAGCTTCAGGCGGATTCCACGGGGGAAAAAGAGGAAGAGGAGGATGCCATACGTACCTTGGGCGAGATGTTGAGCTGGTAGTAGAAGCCGACCTTGTTGGCGATCTCCTTCTCGGCGTCGGTGGCGAGGTGGCATGCCGCTGTGTGGGATGAAGGACGCATCCCCTTAAGCCAGTCGCCGCCGCCCCTCCGGATCTCCTCCAACCCGTGGCTCCGGCGACCGTCCGTCGCCAGGTCAGGGCCTCATCCCGCCGCCTTCCCCGTGGTCCATCTCCATCGCTTCCTCTCTGCTCCATCGTTAGGCATCCGCTGAAGCCACTCGCCGTCGCCCCCCCGAATCTCTGTCGCTGCTGGAAAAAGGATAAGATAAAACAAAGGATCGCGAGTGAAAATTTTACAGATGTAGGGGCTTTCTTGCAAATCTGAAACGTTTTTTCAGATATCCACTGAATCAGGGACTGCAGGTTGAATCCTCAAAAACGGAGGGACTTTTTTGTAAAAAGGCCGCGACATACGACAGAAGCGCTCCGCGCTAAGTATTCCTTTCATCCGGCTGATCGAACACTGGGCGTCCGTCGCCTTCATCACGCGACGCTTCCCCAGCTCCTGCAGCATGCCATGGCCACCTCAAGCTCACGCAACACCACTGCTCATACGAGCCAGCAGGTCGCCGTCATATGCCCACGTGCTCCCGTGCTCGCCACAGGCTGGGCCTCCACTCCGCCGCCGGCCTGCTGCGTCCCCTCCGGCGTGTGAGGAAGGGGACGCCATGGATTTCCTGCAGGGGCGGAGCGTCAGGAGGTTGCGGCCGCCGAGGAGGAGAACACCTTGGGCGAGCTGGGGCATGGTTGCGGCCGCGCTGCCCTGCCGCGAGTGTGGCGGGCGGGCGGGGGCCGGGGCGCGTG
This sequence comes from Hordeum vulgare subsp. vulgare, assembly GCF_904849725.1. Taxonomy (NCBI): domain Eukaryota; kingdom Viridiplantae; phylum Streptophyta; class Magnoliopsida; order Poales; family Poaceae; genus Hordeum; species Hordeum vulgare. The sequence goes on along the minus strand of NC_058518.1, from coordinate 485,953,006 downwards.
CTGCGGCCGGTTGGTGGGGCAGCGGCGGCGTCAGATCAGAGAAGGGAGAGACGAAAAAAAATTCCGCAGCTTGACCTTTGTTGTAAAAATTCCTGAAACTCTACCATTGTTGCAGAAAATTCTTCCGTAAAAATACCTATGTTACAGAAAGACAAAGAAAAAAAAACTGCAACAAGCAAATCGTTTCCAAAGTTTATTTCTTGCAACAAAGCGAAAGTTTCCGCAATTCGAGCGTCGTTTCAGGAAATAACTATTGATCATGCGACGGGGATGCGGGGCGTTAGATCGGTATCCGACAGCTAGCTAGGTGACGAATAATTTTTAAAAATTATCCGACGAACGCGTAGGGTTCCCCTTATTATTAATTAGGGCCGAGCCCGCCTAACAGATTTGCCTATCCATACTTCCGCAGATCACCGCCAGGCTGGGCCGCCGCAAACCGGTGGCTGCGTGCTCCCCACCTACCCCTCCTCCCCACTTCCAACCCCGATTCAGATCTAAGACACTCTCATATCCAAATCGCCGTCGCCGCGCAATTTCAACTCCGATTAGAACAGGGAATCGTAGCCCCTGTCGGGTCGAATTCGATTTCGCGGCTGAATTTCAGGTCGATGCCTCTTTTAATCGCAAGCCCACCCCTCCCAACACCAACACCGGTCACTAATTTGTTCCCCAATGCCTAGGAAAGATGCCAAGCTCACGCGCCGCCGCCGGCCGCGCGCGGATCGCCTCGGCGACCTCCCCGACGATCTGCTCCTTGATATCCTGCGCCGCCTCGACACACGCACCGCGCTCGGCGCCGCTGCAGTCTCCAGGCGGTGGGCCAGCCTGCCCCGCGAGCTCCCCGTCCTGGACCTCAAGGTCACCGACATACTGCCGCCGCGCTACCACCGGTGCTTCCGCCTCCGCGAGGACGCCAGGGATTCGAAAATAGATTCGACCTGGTCTGACAGGATGCTTCTAGAGGCCATCATCGCCCGGTACGAGCGTCGCGCCATGCGATCCATGGTTTGCTCCGTCAAGGGCCTCCTGGCCAGCCAAGCTCGCCGGCGTGTCGACAGGCTGTCGCTCGAGGTCTTCGCCTACAGCACCTCGGCCCGCATCAACCGCCTGGTCGTGGACGCCGTCGATTCCTGGGGCGTCCGGGATCTGGAGGTTGTTGCCACGCCGACGGGGCCGCTCAAGCGTCGGGACCCGCCGGCCTACAGCTTCCCTCTTGGTCTCATCAGCAGGAAGCCCGGCGAGTCCCGACTGCGAAGCCTCAAGCTTGCCAACTGCTTGCCCCCGCCGCTCCAGGGATTCAACTCGCTCACCACGCTCGTCTTGCGAGACTTGCCGGGTCCCACGCCGGCGGCCGCCTACGAGGGAGTGGTCGCCGCATGCCCGCAGTTGCAAGTGCTGCACATTCTGTCATGCGAGGTCAAGGTAAGAGCCGGCAGGGTGGTCCTGGACGCGCCCAAATCGGAAATCAGGGAGCTTGTAGTTGGCGGCGAGCTCACGTCGGTGGAGATCCGGTCTCTCCCGAAGCTCGAGAGCCTCGCCAGCCAGCAAGCTGACGTGCTGCTTTGCTCCGCCGCCGCCGTGCCGTGCCTTGCGCACGTGAGCCTCGCCTTCTTCGTTGACCGAATGGAATGGGGCGGTTTAGCTGGCCTATACCGCTCCTATTTTGACCGCTTGATTCGGATGCTCGTGCAGTTCTTCCAGGGCGCCATCACCGTCAAGGATCTCGTCTTGCGGTTTACTGGACCAGAGATGTGGATCATGCCGACGAATCCCTTCTCTGCAATGTCGAACCTCAGAAGGCTGCTGGTCGCCGACGTGCCTTCCTCGTGGGACGTCTCATGGCCGCGCCTGCTCATCGAGGCGGCACCGTTACTTGAGAGCCTTTATGTGCATGTCTCCCGCAGCGAAGACGAGCCGAGACAGGAGATACCGGGGGAGACCTCGGCTTCGCGCCATCGCCATTTGAAGGAGCTGGTTGTCATTGGCTTCCAAAGGACGGAGAGACAGATGCACCTAGTGAGGTTCGCCGTGGAGGTGTCCACGGCGCTGCGGCGTGTCGCTCTGCTCAAGCATGGGCGCGTCGAGGACAAGGGGCTCTGTGACTGGGAGGTGGTGAGCCAGCAGAGCGAGTGGTGCGACGAGGAGAGACTCGCCGTTCTGGATGGCATCGGCTGTTCGACGAGACAGATCGAAGTTGTGCTCAGTTGAACTGAGCCTGTCATGTTGGAGAAATGAAGTTGGATTCCTGTAGTTCTGGTCTGGCTCTCCCCAATTCGAATAAATGGAACCTATGCATGTCGGGTGGGGTGATTGCCTGCTGCTCCAACAATTTATTTGTATGCCATGTGTGTGAACTGAAATGTTACATTCAGTTATTTTGGTACTGCTTCTTTGTATTTGAACTTGCTGAAGAATGAGGTCATGCAATATGATTGGAATGTCATGGTTTCTTGTTTTATCATCCTCTTATTAGTTGTTGTCTTATGGATTGGCCCAAAATTGAGATGGCAAAATGTGCATATACGCACGATTAGACATTCAAAATGCATGAACTGGTCTTGTAAACCGAGAAGAGCAATAATTGATGATCTGAAGACTGGAAATGCCCTGCCAAAAATGTCGACAGCGAATTTGAACTGGAATCACTTGAACCACGCTCAGCTCGTTGTAGTTAGTATATGGTGTTTAGGTGAATCTACAGCCTCTGTATATATGACCAGACAAAATACAAAATTTTACATGTACTCATTTTAGGGAGAGGTATGGTTGCTCCACGGTGCAAAAGCCAAAAAGTCCTCTCTTTTTCATCTCTCATGTGAGGAAAGCCTACTGGTTAAGCAGACGAGTAGTAGTTGCTAGTGGGGAGTGGATTAAGGATGTGTTTGGTTCCTGTCATCAAATGAAATAGCACGGATTGGTTTCGTCCCTAAGGTCCACTAGTCGAATGCCCATGCGTTGCCACGTGACAAGAATATAGGTATGAAACATTTTTTTAAGTGAACAATATTTGTCGAACAAGCTATCATGATACGCGCTATGTTATGGAGGGAGATATAGCGGAGGATTTTCTTGCGTGTAAGGATAGCTATGATGTTGAGAAACTTCTGCGCAAGTGGAAAGAAAAATCTCTGAACGCTAGGATGAAATACGACCCGAAGTTTGCTACTTCGCCTATCTTTGTGACCGATAAGGATTATGAATTCTCTGTCGACCCTGAGTTAATCACTCTGGTCGAATCTGATCCTTTTCAGGGTTATCAGTCTGAAACGGTTGTAGCCTATCTTACCAAACTGCACGATATAGCCACCCTATTCACTAGTGAGGAAAAGATCCGCCACTACTATATGATCAAGCTGTTTCCTTTCTCTCTAAAGGATGATGCTAAGACCTGGTTCACTTCTCTTGCTCCTGGATGTGTGCGTAGCCCCAGGATATGGTCTACTACTTCTCTGAAAAATATTTCCCTGCCCATAAGAAGCAAGCTGCCTTGCAGGAAATATACAACTTTGCTCAAGCTGAGGAAGAGAGTCTCCCACAAGCTTGGGGGAGGCTTATCCAGCTACTGAATGCTTTGCCAGATCACCCTCTTGAGAAGAATGAGATACTTGATATCTTCTATAATGGACTTACCGATGCTTCCAAAGACCATCTAGATAGTTGTGTCGATAGTGTTTTTAGGGAACGAACCGTAGAACAATTTGAGATTCTATTGAATAACATCTTGTGCAATGAGAATGCTTGGACTATTCCCGAACCACCACCTAAGCCAACTCCGAAGAAAAGAGGTATTATATTCCTCAGTGCCGAAGATATGCAAGAAACCAAGAAATCTATGCGAGAGAAAGGCATTAAATCTGAAGATGTCAAAAATCTACCACCTATCGAAGAGATCCATGGTCTCGATAACCCGATACAGGTAGTAGAAGTAAATTCTCTGCGTAGGTTTGATGAGAGTGATATTACTTTTGATAAACCTGCTAGCTTATGCATGGATGAATTTGATAACTTTGTTGCCAAACAACAGAGTTTCAATGATTATGTTAGCAGACAATTGGAAAAGAATGCGCGTATGCTTAGTTATTTAAGTGCTTGTGTGGATAGAAACGTCAACGATCTTAAGCTTTTGAGTAAACATGCCTCTATGGTTATTACTCACGTAGAACAAGTACTTAAAGCTCAAAATGACTTGCTCAACGAGTTGAATGACAATTCCGTCAGAGTCGTCACTAGAGGCGGTAGAATGACCCAGGAACCTTTGTATCCTTAGGGTCATCCGAAGAGAATTGAACAAGATTCTCAAGGAGTTAGCACTGATGCACCTAGTCATCCTAGAAAGAAGAAGAAAGATGATAGGAACCTGCATGCTAGCAACCCTGTTGCTGCTACACCTGAGAGTCCAAACGATGCCTCTGTCTCTGATGCTGAAACACAATCTGGTGATGAACATGAGCCTAATGATAATACCAATAGTGATGTTCATGATGATGCTCAACCTAGCAATGAAAAGGATGTGGAGATTGAACCTGTTGATCTTGATAACCCACAGCCTAAGACTAGAAGATACGATAAGAATGACTTCGCTGCTTGGAAGCATGGTAAAGAAAGGGAACCATGGGTTCAGAAACCTATGCCCTTTCCTCCCAAACCATCCAAGAAAAAAGATGATGAAGATTTTGAGCGCTTCGTTGAAATGATCAGACCTGTCTTTCTGCAGATGCGTCTGATGGATATGCTCAAGATGTCTCCGTATGCTAAGTACATGAAAGATATTGTGACTAATAAGAGGAGGATACCTGATCTTGAGATCTCCGCCATGCTTGCTAATTACAATTTCAAGGGTGGAACTCCTAAGAAACTAGGTGATCCCGGTGTGCCCACTATACCTTGATCCATTAATGGCAACTAAGTTAGAACTGCGTTGTGCGACCTTGGAGCCGGTGTTAGTGTTATGCCTCTCTCTCTATCATAGACTTGAACTGGATAGGTTGACACCCACTGAAATCTTTCTGCAAATGGCTGACAAATCAACTGCTTTCCCTATCAGCATTTGCGAGGATGTGCCTGTTGTGGTTGCTAACACCACTATCTTAACAGACTTTGTAATCTTGGATATTCCCGAAGACGATGCCATGGATGTCATCCTCGGAAGACCCTTTTTAAACACTGCAGGGGCTGTTATAGATTGCAACAAAGGCAATGCCACTTTCCATGCCAACGGTAATGAGCATACGGTGCACTTTCCGAAGAAACAATATCGAGTACATTGCATCAATGCTATCGAAAAAACTTCATCGGTTCTTATTGGGAGCTTTGAATGCCCTATTCCTCGTGTGAAGATGAAGTATGATTTGTTTGTTGGGGAGATACACATCCCCATTGATGTGACCTAGTGACTAATCGAAAATTCTCCGTTCTCTTTTGCGGTTTGAAAAGGTTTGTCAAAGAGATTTGATCAACCCCATTGACTGATTTCTTTCGATGACCGTGAGATGGATGAATCAAGGAGTCACAAACCTCTGTTCCAAGCTTTCACCTTCGGTTGCTTAGAAGAAAAATGATAGATTTAGTTTAGTTTTCCCCGTTTTCTGTCTTAGCGTCTCGTGGAAAAGTACCCCGAAAATAAAAGTTCTCCGAACGCTGTGAAAATCTAGTAAGATTTTTTATGGAATATTTGAAAAATACTGGGACAAAGAGTCTATCTGGGGGCCACACCAGTGGGCCACAAGCCCTAGGGGCGCGGGCACCCCCCTGGCCGCGCCACCCAGGCTTGTGGGGCCCACAGGCACCCCCTCCACTCATTCTTGCTCTCATCCGCTTCTCCTACCTCCAGAAAAAATCGTTTCGTAGCTCAAACCCGTGTTCTTGCTCCTCTTGCTGGGATTTTCGATCTCTTTGGTCAAATCACCGTTCTCCGAACTATTTCAGGGAAATTACTCCTTGGTAAGTGACTCCTCCATTGGTCCAATTAGTTTTTGCTCTACTGCCTTATGCTCTGCGCATTTTTGCTGCCTTGGTGACCATGTTCTTGAGCTTTGTATGCTGATTCTAACTGGTCCCAAGAAGTTTTGATGTGTAATATGGCCTCTAGGCACTTGTGGGAGTAGTTGCTACAAGTTTAGTTGAACCTTGTTCACCTTTCCTTTGGGTCACTGAAAATTTCAGAAAAAGGGAGATGTTCAGGAGAAACTTTCATGGTGGTTCTTCAAGCAAGAGAGGTCCCCGTCTTGCGATTCGGGAGCCTGATCCTTACCAACCTAGGGACGCACAGGTTCAACCATGTGAATGGCCTTCTGATGAATTTATGATTGAGGCAGGCTTCAAAGATGAGTTTGATGCACTTGTTCACAACGTCGGACTCGAATAATTCATCTCCGATAAATGTGAACAGTGTGTTGCTCTCACTGCCTCTTTTGTTCGTAGATTCAAATTTTCAGCCGATCGTGAGCCATAGGAACTGTTTGATCTCTGTGATAAATCGTATACCTTGGATTTAGAGGATTTCTGTAGAATTTGCAAAATACCTATTTGGGGTAACCTCAATGATCCTCCTAAATCTTCGTTTAGAGATTTTCGATCTGGTATTACGGTTGGAGAAACTAGATACATTACGCAAGCTACCATGGGGAGTATGCATTTTCCTACCTTGCATTACTTTGCCCTCTTCATAGGCAGATGCATTAATGGTAAGATTGAGCATTGTCACCTGTGCGCACCCGCCTTAGTATCCTTAAGAGCACAGTGACGGGTGACAAAAGCTTAAACATGGGAGCTATTATAGGAAGGAGGCTGAATAAGAATGATACTGAAGGGGATTTCTTTGGTGGGATCTATGCCACTCGCATAGCAAATTTCCTTGGAGTACCCATCCGTGAAGGAGATCCCCCGCTCCATACAGCTTTCCTTGACCGCGTCGCTTTGACACGCTACCAGTTCCTTGAGAGGGATGACGAATCCCTCCTATACCAATTGATATTTAATCGGCAACGTGTTTTCCATATTACCCTTCCTGCTCCTGCCTTCTTTGACTTTCAAGTAAAACATAGATATTACATAACCAGAGGAGAGGCAGAGGAATATGAGAGGGAGTCAAAGGCTGCTCGTCTCCGTGAGGCAGCTATTCAGGCAGTGGCTGCAGCACTCCCGTATAACCCCCATTATGATTTTGGGTTTTGCCAGGACCATCCATGGGAGTAGACCAACTTAGGCCAAAATCCTAAGCTTGGGGGCGTACGTGTTCTCACCAACTTTACATTTTTGCTTATGCTTTCACTTTGTTAGCCGGTGTTCACACTTTGTCACTGTATCATCCATGTTAGTTTATTTTCTTTTTCTTGTTTTCTTTTCGTGTGTCTGTCTAGTTTGAGAAAAACCAAAAATATTTTATTTTTATTTTTTTGCTTGTTGGGAGCTTTCCCGTGTAGATAGTTTTCTTTTTCTTTGGGTCAAGGTAGAAGATATTGGTTACAATGTTTAGTGGCTCTTGCATGCATACCTGTTTAGCTTTCATAGATCCATATTACTTTGTCTTCTCCTTTGTGTTTGCATGTAGATTCCAGCGTAGTCCAATGCACGAGCACTCTTATTATTGTTCACATCGTTCGGTCGTGCAAGTGAAAGGCAATAATGACGATATATGATGAAGTGACTGAGCCTGGAAAAGCTTTTATGAACTTGATCTATTTTGTTTTTGTAAATATGACTAGCTCATCATGTCTGATTCAGCTTTGTTGTGATAGAAACATGTTTGCAATGACAACTTAGAGATCATAGTTGCTTATGCCATGCTTATTTAGCTAGGAGCTTATAATGGTTTGTCTTGGTTGCCAACATGAATGTTGAGATGACTATGATGTAGTATGATAGGATGGTATCCTCCTTTGAATGTTTCAAGTGGCTTGACTTGGCGCATGTTCACGCATGTAGTTGAAACAAAATCAACATAGCCTCTATGATGTTCGTGTTCCTGGTGATTTATGTCCTACTCATGCTTGCACTCAATGTTAGTTACTCTCAATGCATTTTGATGACTGTTGTCGCTCTCTAGTTGGTCGCTTCCCAGTCTTTTGCTATCCTTCACTTGTACTAAGCAGGAATACTGCTTGTGCATCCACTCCCATAAACCCAAAGTTGTGCCATATGAGTCCACCATACCTACCTATGTGCGGTATCTACCTGCCGTTCCAAGTAAATTTGCATGTGCCACTCTCTAAACCTTCAAGAAATAATCTGTTTTGCATGCCCGAACCGCTCATGTGGTGAGAGGGGGTTATTGGTATCTTCCATGCTAGGCGTGTTATCCTCGATATGTGTTTATTCACTATCATTCACGAGAAAGGGGCCAGTAATTGGAATTCCTAGTTCCATGCTCAAATCGAAAAGATAATTGCAAACAAAACTCCCTCAGGATTGATGTTGGTATGGACGGTACCCGAGGATTCGGCTAGCCGTGGAGTGTGATTGATTGGTGGTGGGGGAGTCAAAACTTTACTTTTCTGTTTGGGAACCGCCTATAGCATGTGTAGCATGGAAGATGTTGAGAACTCTTAGTCATTGTGTTGACAATGAAAGCATGCCACCCAAAATTATTATCTCTGTTTTCAAAGCTTGAGCTCTGGTACCTCTGCAAATCAATGCTTCCCTCTGCGAAGGGCCTTTTTATTTATGTTCATGTTGCGTCATCCTCCTCTTACAAAAGCACCAATTAGAGAGCACCTCTGTCATTTTTATGTTTTTCTTTTAACTGTGTTGAGTATGACTATGAATGGATCTTCATTGCCATGAATTACAATGTTTAGTCAGCCCTTGGTCTTTGAAGGTGCTCTGCATTTATGTTTTGTGGTCTCAGAAAGAGCTAGCGAGATATCATCTATTCGTACTGCTTCATGTTGTTTTGATTGAAGTGTTGACACTTGAGGCTTATTATTACTTGCTCGCTAGTTGATTATGCCATTGATATGAGTTTACCGTGAGACCTAGATGTCATTTGCTTATGTGGTTTGCTTGTGATGTTGCTGAAATTCTGGTTATGAGTTAGACATAGTTGCAACAACAAGATCAAACAGAGTTCGTCAAAGTTTTTCTTTTGTCTCTCTCAGTTTGTCAACTGAGTTGCTTGAGGACAAGCAAGGCTTTAAGCTTGGGGGAGTTGATACGTCTCCATCGTATCTACTTTTCTGAACTCTTTTGCCCTTGTTTTGGACTCTAATTTGCATGATTTGAATGGAACTAACCCGGACTAACGCTGTTTTCAGCAGAATTGCCATGGTGTTGTTTTTGTGCAGAAATAAAAGTTCTCGGAATGTCCTGAAAATTTATGGAGATTTTTTTGGAATAAAAGAAAAATACCTGCGTAAAGATCCACCGGAGGGGGCGTGCCAGTGGGCCACAAGGCCACAGGCCGCAGCCACCCCCTATGGCCGCGCCATGCAGGCTTGTGGGGCCCACGTGGCACCACCGCCCCCAATCTCAGCTCTATATCTTCCGTTTCGCCTGGAAAAAAAATCAGAGAGAAGGTTTCATCGCGTTTTGCGATACGGAGGTGCGGTCACATCCTGTTCTTCATCTGGAGGGCAGATCTGGAGTCCGTTTCGGGCTCCGGAGAGGGGAAATCGTCGCCATCGTCGTCATCAACCTTTCTCCATCGTTAATTCCATGATGCTCTTCATCGTTCGTGAGTAATCTCATCGTAGGCTTGCTAGACGGTGATGAGTTGGATGAGATCTATCATGTAATCGAGTTAGTTTTTGACGGGGATTGATCCTTAGTATCCACTATGTTCTAGAATGATGTTGCTACTACTTGGCTATGCTTAATGCTTGTCACTAGGGCCCGAGTGCCATAATTTGAGATCTGAACCTATTATGTTGTCGCCAATATATGTGTGCTTTAGATCCTATCTTGCAAGTTGTAGTCACCTACTATGTGTTATGACCCGGCAACCCCAGAGTGACAATGGCCGGAACCACTCCCGGAGATGACCATAGTATGAGGAGTTCATGTATTCACCGCGTGTTAATGCGTTGGTCCGTTTCTTTATTAAAAGGAGAACCTTAATATCCCGTTGTTTCCATTAGGACCCCGCTGCCATGGGAGGGATGGACAATAGATGTCGTGCAAGTTCTTTTCCCTAAGCACGTATGACTACATACAGAATACATACCTACATTAGATTGACGAACGGGAGCTAGTTACATATCTCTCCGTGTTATAGTTGTTACATGATGAATCACATCCGTCACACTCATCCATCACCGATCCACTGCCTACGAGTCTTTTACTACCGGTCCTCGCTACGTTACTTTGCCTAGGATTGTCCCTTGCTACAAAAGGAATTGGGCCACTTTGCTGCTGTTGTCACTACTGTTGTTACTTGTTACTTTGCTGCTGCTGTCACTACTGCTATTACTTGTTACTTTGCTGCTGCTGTTACTACTCCGCTGTTACTTGTTGCAAGACTTTGTTGGCGCCGTTGCCGGGGAGGCTAGGTAAGCGGCACTAACATCCCGTCAACAAGGCTTTTTTCTGGCACCGTTGCTATCATACTACCTTGCTACTGATACTTCGCTTGCAGACACTAATCTTTCAGGTGTGGTTGAATATGACACATTTAGCTGCTAATTCTTGAGAATATTCTTTCGCTTCCCGTCTTGGCGAATCAACAAATTTGGGTTGAATACTCTACCCTCGAAAACTGTTGCGATCCCATACGCTTGTGGGACATCAGGTAACCAGCTGCTACTTCCTGTGGCTTGAGGTCAGGGGCATACGCCAGGCACCGACTTAGGGTGGTCAGAGCTCCCTTGCGGGCGGCTGACCTCTTTAGCTCCTCTACTTGTGGTGGCAATGTTGACAAGCAACCTAACATATTCTTGATGGACTTTATTGGCTCCTTGTTGCCCATCATTGCCTTCATCGTCAGCATGCTCCTTGTATACAGCTGCTCCATAAAGGTGTAAATCGCCTTCAGCTTCAGGATGCAGTCGTCTTGGAGATTGGCGGTTCGAGGACCTACAAAGGATAAACTTCAGTATTTGCAAACTAAATTATGACTTCTCTTGCCGAACAAGGGAATTGCTTCTTACCAAAGATGGCTTGGGTCATGTTGGAGACGTGCTTTTTTTAGCTCGGAGAGCTCCTGTAGGGAGGCTTCTAGATTTGTCTCGGCTTGTTCAGTCCGCTTCAGAATGGCGGCTTGATCAGCTTTGGCTTTCTTCTCAAATTTTTGGTGGTCGGTTTTCATTTTGTCTATATCAGCCAGGGCCAACCGATATTTTTCTTCAGATGCAGTCCGAGCATCCTGTTGTTCAGCTAAGCTTTTTTTTAAGTCGGCAAGGGATGATTCGACCCGGGTCACAGATTCCTGCAAACAAATTTTGGGGAGACAAGTTTCATAACTGTTGCAAGCAACATCCTTAACACTTGGGGGCTAATGTATGATTCTATTTGAAATCATACAAAATTCAAGACCCGGTTCATCTTTTAAAAGATGACCCAGCCCTTGGGGGCTACAAGTTGAAGTTTTCATGTCATACAAGACCCGACTCATCTTTCAAAAGATGACCCGGCCCTTGGGGGCTACAGGTTGAAGTTTTATCTAATTTAAGACCGTCTCATCTTTCAAAAAATGACCCAACCCTTGGGGGCTACAGGTTGAAGTTTTTATCTAATACAAGACCGACTCATCTTTCAAAAGATGACCCGGCCGTTGGTGGCTACAGGTTGAAGTTTTCATCTCATACAAGACCCGACTCATCTTTCAAAAGATGACCCGACACTTGGGGGCTACAGGTTGAAGTTTTTATCTCATACAAGACCCGACTCATCTTTCAAAAAGATGACTCGACCCTTGGGGGCTACAGGTTAAAGTTTTCATCTAATTCAAGACCCGACTCATCTTTCAAAAGATGACCCGGCCCTTGGGGGCTATGGACAGATATGGGTCTACCAAATATTGCAACAAACATAATTAATCAAGCAAGACTAGTCTCCTGGAAGGCTAATGGGTGGAAGAACACATAATAAAGGACGTACCTCATGCTTGACTCTCATCATGTTGATCAAGCTCTTCTCCATTTCATAACTCGTCTCCAGGCGACTTACGAATCCAGAGCGGAGTTGGTCAAATTCGAGATTCTCATAATGGGGAAGCTTCAGCTTAGTGATATCTTGTTATGCAAAAGGATGGGGCTCTTTTGATGCATGTTTGGATAACACCACTACTGCAGGTTTGGAGTAGCCAGTACCAGTAATAATTACGGTATCTGGATCTTTAGTCGCCTTGGAAGAGCTCGGCGGGTTAACATTGTCAGTGGTTTCCTTTAAAGAGCGTGGAGAGTCGATCCGGACGTCAGGAATATCATCCGCAGGATCATCATGAGCCGCCGTTTGGTCTTCATCAAGCTCTGGGGCACAGGTGCTCATGCCTAACACCTCAGTCATCTTAGGAGGAGAAGACAAGCCGCCAGTTTTTCTCTTCTTTGCTTGTGCTCTGAGATGAAGACATCAAAGTTAGAACAAGTATCATTATTGGGAAGGAAAAAAGGTTAATAGAAGAACTTACCCTTGTACACGAATCATTGGTGGAAGAGCTGACATCACTGAGTCGCCAGATGAAGGAGAAGAAACCTGAAAGAATAAAAGTTCAAGGAGTGAATGAGTTGTGAATCACATTTTCTACAAGGAGGAGAGTGTGTTCAACAGGAGTATACCTCACTTGTGCGCTTCCGACCAGTTGTCTTTTCAGGTAACCCGGAAACTAAGTCGCTAGAACGGCTTCGGGTTTTACGTTTGGGAGTATACTTCGCCTTCTTCAAAAGGAAATTAGGGTCCAGATAAGCATTTGGGTGAGACATGGGAACTTCTCCACAAATCCGCCTGGCCGACCTAGGTGAAGAGGAAGTTGAGTCGGAAGAAATAGAAATTACCTCAACCGCGTCATCTTGGCTCTCATCGTCATCGTCCTACGCATAAAGGTAACATGATATAAGCATAAGTCAGAACATAATGATGATAAACAAAAGGGTAATTTTTTTTACCTTTGACTGTTCTTCGCCGGCTTGGGACTCGCCGACGACGGATGACTCTTTGACGGCGGCTTTGCCATTGCTCGTCTTCTTCTTCTTCTTCGGTGGCGGCTTAGTTGTTTTCTGGGCGGTCACCTTTGGCCTTCGAGACCAAAATGGATCACCTTTCTGGTGGATAGAATCAAATTTCAAACCTGGAACACTGGCACATATGTTGAAAAAGGTAGAAAGAGGCGACTTAGATTGTTACCGGTGGAGCCGCATTGGTAAGGCAGAAAGGCTTGAGCCCGACCTTGGCACAGTTTTCCAAGGACTCACCGATTAACTTCTTGATTATGTCAACAATGTCTTTCTCTGAGAGTCTTCTATGAAAAAAGCATTGGGGATGGTTCACTTTGCCATCATACTCGCACATCAGACCATCCCGACGACTCAGAGGAAGAATATTCCACTCCACCCAGCAACGGAATAGGTCAACCCTGGTGAGCCCATTATTGGTCAAAGACCGCAGCTCGGAGAAGATGGGGATGAATTCCGATTCTTCTTCTTCGGTAAGGTTCTCTGGCAGCTTGAAGTCCATGGGTAAGCGGTCTTCTCTATAACCCGGAAGTGGGTTCTCACCGGGATGAGAAGTGTCACGACAATAAAACCAAGACTCGACCCAGCTTTTGGGATGGCTGGGCAGGAGGACAGACGGAAACCCATGTTCGCGGCGCCACTGGATGTTGACCCCTCCGAGTTCCAAGTTGGGCCCGTTGGAAAATTCGGTCTGGCGGTTCAGATGGAAGAAGTTCCAAAATAATGGAACTATGGGCTCTATCTGCAGGTATGCCTCGCAAAATACTTGAAATTGACAGAGGTTACTAATGGAATTGGGTCCCAGATCCCGAGGGTGAACATTGAGGAAATGCAGAGCGTCTCTAAAGAACTTTGACTCGAGCGGTTTGAAGCCTCGTTCAAGGTGATCAATGAAAACGACTACTCCCCCCTTGCCAGGATTGGGAATCACCTCGCGTGGGGCGGTCCGCCAACCGATGACTTCCTTACAATCAAGATGACCCGACTTGACAAATTTCTCGACAAAGGCGCCATTAATCTTGGTTGGTAGCCAATCGCATTTCGAGATGCTAACCATGACTACGAAAAAGAAGGAACAAGGCGGCTCATTAAGGACCATAAAACGTGGTAACTCGCCACATTGAGATTTACAATATGACTATTGGGACATTATGACTCACCGTCAGGTGACCAAAGGTCTGGATATGAGGATATTTCTAACTCGCCAGATGAGTGATTTATGTTATGTCTACAAAGGCGTTAAGACTCTCCATTCGGCAATCAAAGCGTAGTTATGGTAATGTTCTAACCCGCTATGGTGGAAGAAGGTGAGTGGCGACCCAGAAAGGATTTTTTCCTTAGGGATATTTCCGGGAGTAGGATAAACAAGTTTCTAAAAGCAAGCAATGAAATACGGATCTACGGGTGGATCAAATTAAGGAGATAAAACGAAGCTGCGAAGACTACGAACGCAAGAATGCAACAGGAGTACCGTATGAATCTATGAAGTAAAAACATCAAAATGGCCAGCAGATGCAGCGATCCTACCGTGCTTCAATACTACGGAGGATCTATCGGAAGTATGGCTGGTGAATCTAAAATAGAAAAGGGATCATCGCTACATTCCGAAGCTAACCTAGACTAGACATGGCAGCGAGGTCTAACCCTAATGGGGGAAGAGTGTTTACCTGAGAAAGAAGGGCGGCCCCCGGAGGAGGATGCGGAAGGTTTGCGGCGGATCCTACACTTTCGGTTGGCCTGGATACGTCCGGACCGCGATGGCTGGCGGCGAAGCTTCGGGAGCGGCGAAGAGACAGGGGCGCTGGCGCGAGGAAGATGAAGGTTGATGAGGAAGTCGAAGTGGGGGTAGGTGACGGTGCCCCCACTCCCCCTGCGGTTATTTAAAGGCCAAGTAATGGAATCGAGGTAGCAAGCACGGAAATAGAGGCGACAAACTAAAAATTTGCAATGATGGCGCCTTGATTTTCGGGATAAATAAATGGCGGTGAGAAAGATCCGTTGGGTGGTTGCGTCATTAAGTCCCGAAATTGGAGGGATAAGGTGATGTCATCAAAAACTGCTTGGCGGCTCAAACAATTCGTGATGGATGGCGACTTGTCGTTCGTCAAAAGACGGGAGTAATACAAGTCGCCCCAAAATGAGTGGAAGTTTATTGGCGTGAATAAATTCAAGACAATCTGGGGCCTAATGTTGGGGATATTACCTGTGGTGTAACCCGCCCTAACTGGGCCGGGTCACTGAAGGGACGACTCATCCTTTGGTAATACAAGCCTTGGCCCAGGGGGCCCACGAACCGGATGGCGGTTCAGGAGCTATACAGAGGATAGGCCGCCAAGGAGGTTTCCAGTCTTGGAAAGCGTGACGACTTAGAGATAGGGAAGACCACGATCTGTAGCGTGGCTAGGACTCTTGTAAATCGTAGGGCCTCGACTTGTATATAAAGGCGAGTCCCTGGGGAAGATAGGGCAGGTTAGAAATCATCGAGAGCTAGGTCAGGCGAGTTACGCCCTCCTTGTAATCGAAACCATCATCAATCTACACAAAGCAGGACGTAGGCTTTTACCTCCACACGAGGGACCGAACCTAGGTAAATCTGAGTCTCGCTTTCGCTCACCCCATTTGAGTCGCCACCACGGTGCCATGGCTCCTTCATTAAGTCATTTCACGAGGACATCTGCCGTGACAAAACCACGACAACGGGCATGAGCCTGAAATCCCAAATTCAGCTCTTGGGACATCTCATATGTTCCGTGACGTTCAAAACGTATTCGACGCCTCAATTCTAAGCCGTTAAGCATTACACACTGAACTATCACGTAGTCTTCAAAAACGTGTATGTCAGATGTTCGCAACATCCACAAATGACCCTCGGGTTTCAGCACACCGAGCGGTGCATTAAGGGCATAAGCCTTCCGTGCAGCAATGAGGACAATCCTCAGTTTATGGACCCAGTCCGCATAATTGCTACTATCATCTTTCAACTAAGTTTTCTCTAGAAACATATCAAAAACAGTAGAGCTACAGGGCAAGCTACAACATACTTTGCAAAGACATTTTTGACTATGTTCATGATAATAAGCTCAGTTAATCATATTTCTTTAGAACTCCCACTCAAATTGTCATCCCTCTAGTCATTCGAGTGACACATGATCCAAATTGACGAACTCAAGTCCGATCATCACGTGAGTTGAGTTAGCTTCAATGGTGAACATCTCTATGTTGATCGTATCTACTATATGACTCATGTTTGACCTTTCGGTCTCTTGTGTTCCGAGGCCATGTCTGTACATGCTAGGATCGTCTAGTTTAACCCAAGTGTTCTGCGTGTGCAACTGTTTTGCACCCATATTATGTGAACAAAGAGTCTATCACACTTGATCATCATGTGGTGTCTCGAAATGACGAACTGTCGCAACGGTGCACACTCGGGGAGAACACAATTTTATCTTGAAATTTTAGTGAGGGATCACCATATAATGCTACCGTCCTCCTAAGAAAAATAAGGTGCATAAAAGGATTAACATCACATGCAAATCATAAGTGACATGATATGGCCATGGACTTGTGCTTCTTGGTATCTATCAGCAAAGCACCGGCATGATCTCCATCGTCACTGGCACCACACCATGATCTTCATCATTGTGCTGCCATCGAGGTTGTCGCGCCACCTATGCTTTTACTACTAAAGCTACTGAACTAGCGATAAAGTAAAACATCACCTGGCGCAAAAATAATTAAAGAAAAGCCTATGGCTCCTGTCGGTTGCCGTAGTATCGACGTGCAAGTCGATATTTAACTATTGCAACATGATCATCTCATACATAAAATATATCATATCATGTCTTTGGCTATATCACATCACATGCATACCCTCCAAAAGCAAGTTAGACGTCCTCTAATTTGTTGTTGCATGTTTTATGTGGTTGCTATGGGTATCTAGTATGATCGCATCTTACTTACACAAAACCACAATGGTGATATGCAAGTTGGAGAAACAGACACCCGCCAGTCATCTTTATGCAACAAGTTGCATGTTAGTCGATGAAACCGGTCTCTCGTAAGCGTACAGCTAATGTTGGTCCGGGCCACTTCATCCAACAATACCGCCGAATCAAGAAAAGACTAAGGAGGGCAATAATCTGAATATCAACGCCCACAAACTCCTTTGTGTTCTACTCAAGATGTCATCTACGCATAGACCTAGCTCATGATGCTACTGTTGGGAAACGTCGCATGGGAAACAAAAAATTTCCTACGCGCACACAAGATCTATCCATGGTGATGACCATCTACGAGAGGGGAGAATGCATCTACATACCCTTGTAGATCGCTAAGCGGAAGCGTATATAACTACGGTTGATGTAGTCGTATGTCTTTGCGATCCAATCACGATTCGTCCCGCGATCTCATCACGATCCTTCCCGCGATCTCATCATGATCCTTCCCGATCTAGTGCCGAACGGACGGCACCTCCGCGTTAAGCACACGTACAGCTCGATGACGATCTCCGCCTTCTTGATCCAGCAAGAGGAGTGGAGAGTTAGATGAGTTCTCCAGCATGGCGGCGTGGTGGTGGTGGTGGTGAACTAATCCAGTAGGGCTTCGCCAAGCTTTGTTAAACTAATCTAGAGGAGAAAATGACCTAGAGAGAGAGGGCAGTATGTGGCTTGTTCTGGTTAGGGCTGCCCTCAAATCCTCTACTATATATAGGAGGGAGGTAAGGGAGAAGGTAGGCAAAAAATCCTCTAGTGGTTCGGCCGAACTAGGAGGAGGTGGAAGAGTTCACCTCCAATCCTACTCCAAGTAGGATTCCTCTCGTACTTGGAATCATTCCTCTCCTTTGGGGTGTTTTCCTTTCCCCACCTCTTGGCCGAATAGGCCCTCTTGGGCTGGCTGCACCAGCCCACTATGGGCTGGTGCACAACTTTTAGGCCTATTAGGTTCTCTCCCACGTGGGTGGCCTCTCCCTGTAAAACCACGGAACCCATTCGTCACTCTGGTACTTTACCGGTAATGCCCGAAGACTTTCCAGAAGCCAAATACAACTTTCCTATATATCAATCTTTACCTCTACACCATTTAGGAGCTCCTCGCGACGTCTGGGATCTCATCCGGGACTCCGAACAACTTTCGGTCACCAACATACATAACTCAATAATACCGAAACGTCACCGAACCTTAAGTGTGCAGACCCTGTGGGTTCAAGAACTATGCATACATGACCTGAGACACTCTCCGGTCAATAACCAATAGTGGGACCTAGATGCTCATATTGGTTCCTACATATTCTATGAAAATCTTTATCGGTTGAACCTCTATGTCAAGGATTCAGTTAATCCCGTATGTTGTTCCCTTTGTCCTTCGGTATGTTACTTGCTCGAGATTCGATCGTCGGTATCTCTATACCTAGTTCAATCTCGTTATCGGCATGTATATTTACTCATTTCACAATACAAGATCCCGTGACTAACTCCTTAGTCACATTGCTTGCAAGGCTTGTTGTGATGTTGTATTACCAAGTGGGCCCCGAGGTACGTCTCCGTCACACGGAGTGACAAATCCCAGTCTTGATTCACGCCAACCCAACAGACACCTTCGAAGATACTTGTAGAGCACCTTTATAGTCACCCACTTATGTTCTGACGTTTGATACACACAAGGTATTCCTCCGGTATCCGGTAGTTGCATGATCTCATGGTCATAGGAACAGATACATTAACATGCAGAAAACAGTAGCAATAAACTGACACGATCATATGCTACGTTCGTAGTTTGGGTCTTGTCCATCACATCATTCTCCTAGTGATGTGATCCCGTTATCAAGTGACAACACTTGTCTATGGCTAGGAAACCTTGACCATCTTTGATCAACGAGCTAGTCAACCAGAGGCTCACTAGGGACAGTGTGTTGTCTATGTATCTACACATGTATTTGAGTTTCCAATCAATACAATTCTAGCATGTATAATAAACGATTATCATAAACAAGGAAGTATAATAATAACCAATTTATTATTGCCTCTAGGACATATTTCCAAAAAACGGGTAGAGCAAGAACAACCTTCTCGAGTCATCCCTGAGCATTGGACCATGTTCTTTGATGGATCCAACATGCTCCATGGCTGGGGGGCTGGGGTGGTTCTCGTTTCCCCCACGGGAGATCGATTGAGATACATGCTCGAAATTCACTTCAAGTCATCCAACAATGAGGCCGAGTACGAGGCCCTCCTATATGCACCCCACATGGCATCTGACTTGGCATCCGCCAGTTGCTGGTTTATGGCGACTCGAATCTCGTCGTCAACCAAGTCATGAAGGAATGGGACATCCGAAGCCCAGCGATGATAGTCTACTGCAACGCGGTCAGGAAGCTGGAGAAAAACTTCAAAGGGTTAGAACTACACCATGTGCCCCGAGCCAAGAACC
The DNA here is from genome assembly GCF_904849725.1 of Hordeum vulgare subsp. vulgare. Classification (NCBI taxonomy): domain Eukaryota; kingdom Viridiplantae; phylum Streptophyta; class Magnoliopsida; order Poales; family Poaceae; genus Hordeum; species Hordeum vulgare. The sequence goes on along the minus strand of NC_058518.1, from coordinate 485,933,477 downwards.
AACCGACTGAAGACTTGGCAAAGATCGAGCCCCGGAGGAAGGACTTCAAATCCTACATGAAATCCACTCAGAACTTGCGGACACCATGCGTCCTCTCGTACCTTGGTGGCCAAGGCCTTCCAACCAGGTTTTTATTGGCCCCAAGCCAATGAGGCAGCAAGGGACTTGGTGGACATGTGCGTGTTGGTAATATGCCCTAGAGGCAATAATAAAATAGTTATTATTATATTGTTCATTATCCATGCTATAATTGTATTGAATGGAAACACAAATGCATGTGTGGAAATATAGACAAAACAATGTCCCTAGTGAGCCTCTAGTTGACTAGCTCGTTGATCAAAGATGGTTGAGGTTTCCTGGCCATGGACAAGTGTTGTTAGTTAATAATGTGATCACATCATTAGGAGCATGATGTGATGGACAAGATCCAAACTATAAACTTAGCATGTGGTCGTGTCATTTTGTTGCTATTGTTTTCTGCATGTCAAGTACACGTTCCTATGACCATGAGATCATGTAACTTACTCACACCGAAGGAATGCCTTGTGTGTATCAAACGTCGCAACGTAACTGGGTGACTATAAAGGTGCTCTACAGGTATCTTCAAAGCTGTCCATTGAGTTAGCATGGATCGAGACTGGGATTTGTCACTCCGTACGACGAAGAGGTATCTCGGGGCCCACTCGATACTACAACATCACAAACAAGCCTTGCAAGCAATGTGACTAAAGAGTTAGCCACGAGATCTTGAATTACATAACAAGTAAAGAAACTTGCTGGTAACGAGATTGAAATAGGTATAGAGATACCGATGATCGAATGTTGGGCAAGTAACATACCAAAGGATAATAAGAATATTATACGGGATTAACTGAATGCTTGACATAGAGGTTTAGTCAATAAAGATCTTCGAAGAATATGTAGGATCCAATATGGGCACTACTACAGCTTGAGCTTGCGTTGGTTTTTCCCTTGAAGAGGAAAGGGTGATGCAGCAGAGTAGCAGTAAGTATTTCCCTCAGTTTGAGAACCAAGGTATCCATCCAGTAGGAGTATCAAGCCAAGTCTCCACCGTACATGCGCAAAAACAACAAACTTGCACCCAACGCTACAAAGGGGTCGTCAATCCCTTCACGATTGATTGCAAGGTGAGATCTGAAGGCGGAAAGTGCAACAAATTAAAAGTGTAGAGCTGAAAATATGATGTGAAGTAGACCCGGGGGCCATAGTGTTCACTAGAGGCTTCTCTCATGATAGCAAATATTACTGTGGGTGAACGAATTACAGTCGAGCAATTGATAGAACCACGCAAAGTCATGATGATATCTAAAGCACTGATCATACATATAGGCATCATGTCCGAGACAAGTAGACCGATACTTTCTGCATCTACTACTGTTACTCCACACATCGACCGCTATCCAGCATGCATCTAGTGTATTGAGTTCATGACAAACAGAGTAACGCCTTAAGCAAGATGACATGATGTAGAGGGATAAATTCATGCAATAGATATAAACCCCATCTTTTTACCCTTGATGGCAACAACATGATGCGTGCCTCGCTACCCCTTCTATCACTGGGTGAGGTCACTGCACGGTATGAACCCAAAACCAAGCACTGCACCCATTGCAAGAATCATAGATCAAGTTGGCCAAACAAAACCCACAACTCGAAGGGAATTACAAGGATATGAAATCATGCATATAAGAGATCAGAAGAAACTCAAATAAGATTCATAGATAATCTGACCATAAATCCACAATTCATCGGATCTCGACAAACACACCGCAAAAGAAGATTACATCGGATAGATCTCCATGAAGATCATGGAGAACTTTGTATTGAAGATCCAAGAGAGAGAAGAAGCCATCTAGCTACTAGCTATGGACCCGAAGGTCTGTGGTGAACTACTCACGCATCATCAGAGAGGCAGTGTTGTTGATGAAGAAGCCCTCCGTGTCTGAATCCCCCTCCGGCAGGGCACCAGAACGTGCCCCGGATGGGATCTTGCGGAGACAGAATCTTGTAGCGGCAGAAAAATATTTTTGTGGCTCTCTCCCGTGGTTTTGGATTTTTCGGGGATTTATAGGCGGAAAAAGTAGGGCAGAGGAGCCACATGGGGCCCACAAGCCTGCTAGGCACCCCCCAGGCCGTGGCTAGGGGGCTTGTGGCCTCCCCTGGTGCCCTCTGCCTTGGTTCTCAAGCTCCCTGCCTATTTTCTGTTCCGGAAAAAATCTTTTCGGAGGTTTTATTCCGTTTGGACTCCGTTTAATATTCTCCTATGAAAAAGGTCAAAAACACGGATAAAACAGGAACTGGCACTGACTTAATAAGTTAGTCCCAAAAAAGATATAAAAGGCATACAAAACATCCAAAGTTTGATAAGATAATAGCATGGAACCATAAAAAATTATAGATACGTTGGAGACGTATCAGGCATCCAGGTCCCGCTATTGGATATTGACCAGAGATTGTCTTGGTCATGTCTACACAGTTCTCGAACCTACAGGGTCTGCATACTTAAAGTGCAGTGACGTTTTGGTATAGTTGAATTATTAATGTTGGTAACCAAATGTTGTTAAGAGTCCCGGATGACATCCCGGACGTCATGAGGTTTCTGTAATGGTCCAGAAATGAAGATTGATATATAGGAATGTTGCATTTGGCTTCCGGAAAGATTTCGGGCATTACCTGTAAAGTACCGGGAGTGACGAATGGGTTCCAAGGTTTTACCGGGAAGGGCCACTCACCTAGGAGAGGACCTAATAGGCCTATGGGTGGCGCACTAGCCCTTAGTGGGCTGGTGAGGCCAGCCCAATAACCTATTTCGGCTAAAGGCAAATATAAAAGGAAAAGGAAAAAAAGGAAGGAGATGGACAACTGGGAAAGGAGTCCTCCACCAAACCAAATTGGAGGAGGACTCCTCCCCTTGGCTCGGCCGAACCCTCCTACTTTGAGTAGGAGGAAAGGCAACCCTCCCTCTTGTTCCACATATATATAGTGGAGGTTTGAGAGGCTTTTTGCACCCCAAGCCATAGTGCAGCCCTCTCTCCATCCACCACTTCATGACACCCCGTAGCTAGTTCGGTATGGCACGAGGAAGCCCTACCGGAGTAGTTCCACGACCATCACCACCACGTCGTCGTGCTGCTGGAGAATTCAGCTACCTCTTCGTCTATCTTGCTAGATCAAGAAGGCAGAGATCGTCATCGAGGTGTACGCGTGCTGAACTCGGAGGTGCCGTCCGTTTGGTACTAGATCGGGACAGAGTTCTGGGATGCTTGCGATTCGGATCACAAAGACGTTATACTACACCAACCGCGTTTCTTAATGCTTCCCGCTTAGCAATCTGCAAGCGTATGTGGATCCGATCTCCCCTCTCGTAGAAGATCATCACCATGATAGGTTTTGCGTGTGCGTAGGAATTTTTTTGTTTTCCATGCAACGTTCCCCAACAGTGGCATCATGATCCAGGTTCATGCGTAGATGATATCTCGAGTAGAACACAAAAGAGATTGTGGGCGTTAATGTTCAACTTGCTACCCTCCTTAGTCTTTTCTTGATTCAGCAGTATTGTTGGATTGAAGCGGCCCAGACCAACATTACTCGTACGCTTACGAGAGACCGGTTTGATCGACTAACATGCAACTTGTTGCATAAAGATGACTGGCGGGTGTGTGTTTCTTCAACTTTAGTTGAATCGGATTTGACCGAGGCGGTCCTTGGAGAAGGTTAAATAGCAATTTTTCATACCACCGTTGTGGCTTTGCGTAAGTAAGATGCGATCATACAAGATACCCATAGCAGCCACGTAAAATTTGCAACAACAAATTAGAGGACGTCTAACTTATTTTTGCAGGGTATGCATGTGATGTGATATGGTCAATGACATGATATGATATATTGTATGTATGAGATGATCATGTTGTAATAGTTAAATATCGACTTGCATGTCGATGCTACGGCAACCAACACGAGCCATAGGGTTGTCTTTAATTATTTTGCGCTTGGAGATGCTTTGCTTTATTGCTAGTAGTAGCTTTAGTAGTAATAGCATAGTTAACGTGACAACCTCGATGGCAGCACGATGATGGAGATCGTGGTGTGGCGCCGGTGATGATGGAGATCATGTCGGTGCTTTGGTGATGGAGATCATGAAGCACAAGTTCATGGCCATATCATGTCACTTATGATTTGCATGTGATGTTAATCCTTTTATGCACCCTATTTTGCTTAGGACGGCGGTAGCATTATAAGATGATCCCTCACTAAAATTTCTAGATAAAATTATCTTCTCCCCGACTGTGCACCGTTGCGACAATTCGTCGTTTCGAGACACCACGAGATGATCGGGTGTGATAGACTCTACGTTCACATACAATGGGCGCAAAACAGTTGCACACGCGGAACATTCGGGTTAAACTTGATGAGCCTAGCATGTACAAACATGGCCTCATAACACAAGAGACCGAAATGTCGAGCATGAATCATATAGTAGATATGATCAACATGGAGATGTTCACCATTGAAACTAAACTCAACTCACGTGATAATCGGACTTGAGTTAGTGAATTTGGATCATGCGACACTCGAATGACTAGAGAGATGGAAATTTGAGTGGGAGTTTATTAGTAATATGATTAGCTAAACTAAATTATCTTGAACATAGTCTAAGTAATCTTTGCAAAAATTTCTGTTGTAGATCAATGGCTCGCGCAGTAGCAACCCTGAATTTTAATGCGTTTCTAGGGAAAGCTAAACTGAAAGATGATGGAAGCAACTTTGCTGACTGGGCCCGTAATGTGAGGCTTATCCTCACAGCTGCCCAAAAGCAATATGTCATTGATGCATCGCTAGGTGATGCACAACCTGATACTGTGACCCAAGACGTTTTGAATGCTTGGGAATCGCGTAAGGATGACTACTCATTAGTTCAATGTGCAGTTTTGTATGGCTTAGAACCGGGACTTCAAAGACGTTTTGAACGTCATGGAGCATATGAGATGTTTCAGGAGTTGAAGTTTATCACCTATGCTCCATGAAACGTCATGGATCATATGAACTTCATGAAGCAGAAACTCTCGGGTCATGTGTTCGCTAAGGAACTTGAGAAAGTCTCATGCTAAGTTTCCAAGAGTTCAAGTTTATCTTTGAGAAGAATGCTCGGATAGAGAGGTATGAAACCTCCGATAAGTTCTATGCTTGGAAAATGGAGGAGAACGGGTCTGTCAGTGAACACATACTCAAAATGTCTAGGTACTCTAACTGTCTAGCTGAACTGGGGATTGCTCTCCCGCAAGAGGCTATCACTGACAGAGTTCTTCAGTCACTACCACCTAGCTATAAGAGCTTCATGTTGAACTATAACATGCAAGGGATGAATATGTCACTCGCCGAGCTGTTTGTGATGCTGAAAGTCGCAGAGTTAGAAATATAGAAAGAGCATCAAGTGTTGATGGTCAATAAGACCACCAGTTTCAAGAAAACGACAAAGGGAAGAAGGGTAACTCCAAGAAGAGTGGCAAAGCTATTGCCCCTCCTTCGAAGAAACCCAAGGTTGGACCCAAGCCGGAAAGTGAGTGTTATTATTGCAAGGGAACTGGTCATTGGAAGCAAAATTGCCGCAAGTATCTGGCCGATAAGAAGGCAGCCAACGCCAAACAAGGTATATTTGATATACATGTTATTGATGTGTACCTCACCAGCTCTCGTAGTAGTCCGTGGGTATTTGATACTGGTTTTGTTGCTCACATTTGCAACTTGAAACAGGAACTGCGGAATAAACGAAGGCTGACGAAGGATGAAGTGACGATGCGCGTGGGAAATGGTTCCAAGGTTGATGCGATCGCTGTCGGCACGATCTGACTTCAGTTACCATCGGGATTAGTGATGAACTTAAATAATTGTTACTTAGGGCCTATGTTGAGCACGAACATTATATCTGGATCTTGTTTATTGCGAGACGATTACTCATTTAAGTCAGAGAATAATGGTTGTTCTATTTATATGAGTAATATCTTTTATGGTCATGCACCCAATGTGAGGGGTTTGTTCATGTTGAATCTCGATAGTGATGATATCTTGATTGGGATTATCTAATTTCAGTATATGCTGCACCAAAAAGAAATAAACTGTTATCGACATGAAACTTGCAAATTTAGAAGGATGTGCATGCTTTTTTGAAAATTTACCTCTGCAAAACATGGGCCTAATATTAGTCTGTCTTCATCACTATCTTGTGTAGGCTCTCTGCTCCCCCAGATATATGCTATTTCGTTCAGCACCCTCTTTTCAAAGCGAGCTTTATGGAGTCATGGTGTTGGTCCAAATGTTGCCTTCAGATGCGCTCCAGTTAAAATTGGTTCTGACTGTCCATGCCTCCGCTTATATAGATTTTTGCTGTGAAAAGAAAAAAAAGAATTATTGATGCTGAGCGGAATATGAAAAGTATCTTGAGGTATTATTCTGCATTCATGAGTAAAACAGGTCACTTTTTGAATTCATTTTGCCATTTGTCGCTCATGATTAGTTGCAGGAGCTTGATTGCGTCGTCTGTGTGCTCAAAGCGTGGTGCTTCTTGCTTTGGATACGTCACGCTGCTTTATTGTTTGCCCTTACGTTTGCTCATCGTCTCTGACAGAGCAGCAAAAAATTAATGGTCATTGTTTCTATGCTAGAAAATATATGTCAAACTGTCTGGTCATAGATTGTCAGCGCGTTGCTTCGGAAAAGTCATCTCACCTTCCTTGCGAGAAAAAATATTTGAATTCATTGGCTTGAATTGTTGAATTGCTGCAAGCAGCTGGTGCCACTTTATTTGATTAGTTTTACCAAATATCGCTGTGAATAGGAACTCTGGTTTCCATTCGTCATCCACCTTAGTATAGTGCAGTCATGATATCCGAATACTTACTACTTCCATGGAAACTTTGATTCTGGAAGTAATTAAAAATTTCTATTGTTAACTTACATGGAGTTCGTCATCATCCTTCGCTAGTGATTGGCCATTCCAGTATTTTGCAAATTGCACCATGAATTGTCCACATTGCGCATCCCTTTGTTTTGGTGAGTTAACTCTTCTAGGCCTGGCTGCCAATTGTCCCCAATTTGGTTCATCGTGGGCTTTCAGTGTTGCTTCCCCGTAATGCCTCCTCAGTAGTACATACATCCTTTCAATCTGTGATTTCACTTTTCTCTCAATGTTAAGGAAAGTAATGATACCGTGTTACCAACAGAGAAATAACAAGTCTTAAGACCCACATACCAGTTCTTTACAGCTTCTATGTTGGTATCTCCATGTCTTGTTAACACACCTCTTGTAATCTAGCGAGTCCAGAATGTCAAGTCTATTCTCATACTTGTTAAGGACATACAACGTGTGGTGTGAAGCGGTGTTATGAGGTATCATGATCTGCATTGAGTCACATAGAGAGAGTCAAAATGGCATGACAACATGCGGGCTTAAGAAGAACAATAACTTATGTGAGGTGGTATTACCAGCTTCTTATCTAGAAGGTTTATTCCTTTCACGGTTGCTTGAAACTGCTGTAGTGAATCATCCTCGTTGAATTCTTTTAGTCCTCCATCTTCATATTCGAGGCCGAGTACAAGCTGCAAGAAAAAATAAGTATTCATTTAGCCAAACATTTTTTCTATCGTTTGTGTGATTGAAGTGCCTTCATGGAACAGGGTTCTACGGACATTAGCAAATTCTGTTGTCAGTATAGATTTATCACTTGCATTGTACTGTTTCTGTTATGTCCATTCCTCGAACAATGCATTACACATGGTCACCTACATTTGCCCCTTTCCTCCTTTCTGGAGCTGGTCCAACATGATTTGTTCAGTAATACAATCTTCACGAACTGCGCTTTTATACAAGTTTGCACTGCAACACCAAAAACATTTACACAAAAAATAGAGTCACTGATTACATAGGTTCGCTTGTTTTTCTTTTTTAAGGTCACAGAGGCTACTTACTTTCTGCATTCCTTCTGGCCTTCATCGCTCATTAGATAGTCATGAAGAGCTTTGGCTTTGTCCATGTGAATGAAGTGTTGATGCTCAAATATTGGAATGTTAGTTACGCCGTAGACCCTGGTTGACCGCTTTAACGGCCTCTTGATAGATATTATGTTTGTCGGCGTGATCTCAGATGACTAACGTGTTGACGTATCTGGGGAATCCGACTGCAACCTTGTCAGGCGCTCATACGCTTCCTTGTTAAAATTCTTCTCAGCTTCCATCACTAACGCTGTTTTGAAATGTTGAAAATCCATTTGTCCTTTAACAACAAGTCCATTGTAGGTGTGTACTTGAGCCGGTGACAGGCTCTCAACATAGAGTGTCACTTCTTCTTCAGGGCTAGCGTTTTTGGACGTAAGAACTCCAAAGACTCGCCTGTGCATGATGTGCTGCTTATTGCTGGGTTTTTCTCCACTTTTCCCTTCACACCTTTGCTTTCTTCTTTAGGAACAGAAATCGCAGCATCGCGTTTGCGCTGTTCAATTATCCTCTATTCACATATCTTTATATTCTCCTGACTTGGGCCGGGAAGTCGATCTGATTTTATTGGAGGATCCTTCCGTTCATGCTCCCACTACAAATGTTGACTGTTGTCCTTGCGTTCATCTTCACTGTCTAACACTTCAAATTGCTTGTGTATCTCGAGCGCTCGTATAAATTTCCTCGGCAAATTGAGGAATTCCTACTTCAGCCATGCCGCATTGAACTTATTTCATTTCTCCGTCTTCAATTACAACCTTATGTTTCAGCATATCTATCCGACAAGAACAAACAGACAAGAATTGTCAGCCTTTGCTTGTAAAAACTACATCTCAGAACAGAATTAGTTTTGTTTTTAAAGACGAAACTCTCGTACAGTTTAGCAATACTAAGTTTGCATTGCCGATATGCTCGCTCAATAAATGATACAGAATTCTCTTCCACAACTCAGGGACTTGTTCTTCAGTCAATGACATGGTTGTTCCTTTTTCAGAATAGTGCTTGACGTTCATGTACATGTAGAACGCACAGTCCAGCCTACGAGTTGGGACAATTATTCGTTACTATTGCGCTCCCCTTGGTATCAAAATACTTTATATGTTTTCATGTAAAACCGTCTCAACAACGAGCTATTTTTAGGACCACAAGAATTAATTGTTACTCCATCCTCCCTCACAAAATAAGTGACTAAAAAGTGGCTCAACTTTGTACTAAAGTTAGTGCAAAGTTGAGTCACTTATTATGGGATGGAGGCACTAGATTAAACATAAAGAACAAGGATGTTACTAGTGTTTACGTGTCTGGTCCCTGAAGTGGCACATGCACATCGAACTCCTTGAAATGGTCAATGTTACTTGGAGAAAGTTGAATCTTTGATCCCATTTCTCTCCAAATCTTCTTGAATTTTTTTGCTACAACACTGAAGAATTGTCTTGCCCCGCTATAATCCTTTATAGAGTCAAGCAGGTCGAAGCGCTGTTTTTTCATATTGACTGATATGGCCACAAAGTGGCCGATAGTCTTCTGATTCACGAACCCCCCTAAAGCAGTTGGCAAAAGAAACTGCAAAAAGGAAAATATTGAAACATAAACATTTGTAACATAAACGTAAACGTTTGTAGTCATTCTTAGATATGGTAGTTTGTTCAGTTTACCATGTCATAATCTTGCAGATCCTCTCCTTTTTTGATATCAAAAAACCTCATAAGTTGCTTGGGTATAACTCTTTCTTTAATTTTATTGTCATCTTAGTCTCTAAAGTACAAGGGATCTTTGTCATCAGCTTCGTGTATTGAATGTTGTTTGTTTTGTAATGCGTACATATAAAGAATTTTGTGAGTACACATGTGCACATGCTAATATTCATTTACTTAAAACATGAAATTGTGCCGTGGTTTTTACTTACAGTGTTGTGTAGCATTTGGATCTTCCTCCCTGAGTCCTTGAATTCATTTTGTAGCATCAGTAACAAAGGCTCGATGATTGTACTGTGCACCGCATTGCCAATTTGGAAGCTTCTGGCAGCGTTTCCGATGTTGGTAGTCATGTCACACGTTATTATGAAATCACCATTTCTGCAACATATGTATATGTATATATATACATAGAGAGATACAGATAAAGGACATATTAGTTAACAGGTAAAAAAATATTGAAATAAATTATTCTGTGGAAGTAACATACTTTTCTTCATCCGTTCATTCCCTGCGACGTAGAGCGTTGAATATTTTTTCGATGAATTCTTTCGTGGGCTCAGTGTCTCTGCTGCGTGAAGAGGACAGGATTACAGATTTAATTGACATCGTAGAAGTTGATACTTTCTTTTATGCTATTAGAGGTGTTCTACCTTGTCTTTTTTTGTCACTTTCCTGTCTTGCTGTGTCATGAGATGCCTCAACTTGTGCATGTGTCATCTCTGTAAGCTTTGAAGATTTGTCCTGCGCACTTTCGATTGCATTCTCGTTTTTGTCGAGAACACTCTGAAGATTTGCTTCACTATGTATATGTGTGGGCTCTTCTTCATCCACTATCCGTGTTATCACCTACATGTGTAATTAAATCAAATTAAAACTGCAATATTTAAATTTGTATAATCAGCTTATGGAATACCACCTCTTGTGATGTTGTCACCGTTGTCGTGTCCTGTGGTCCTATTGTTTGGTTCGTTTTGTTGACCTTTTCAGTAATTTTGAGAAGAGCTTTGCCTTGTAATCTTACTTCTTCCTCCTTGTCTACTGAACTTACTTGTTCTGTATTTTCCAAATCTTGTTGTTTGTCTCCAGTGAAAGGGCTGCTGCCTTGCTGTTCTGTGACGATCATTCCTTTTTCCTATTTTTGTGAACCAAAAAATGTAAATATCAATGGATATTTAATTTTTATAAAATCAGCTTGAGGAATACCACATATTTGGTTGTTGTCGCTGGTGCCGCGTCCTGATATCATGTTGTTTGTTGCTCTTCTTTATCATGCGGCTGTTCAAAGAAAGAGTTAATTTTAAATACTAGTGATAGATACATCTTTATCGATGTGTGAATGTTTTCGTAGTGATATGTTTGTTGACCTCTTCTGATTGTTCGCCTGCGTCTAAGACGTAAGTACTATCATTTGTTTCAAGCTGCTGTTCAAACTAAAAATAAATTATTAGGGACTGTTTTTTCTTCTTTGTGCACTAATTATATTTATTTTAAAAGAAATTATTAGGAATTGTAATTCTTGGCTGGTTTTCTTGACCTCTACAGTGACTTTGACATGAGTTGCGCCTCAAAATCTTCCTTCTTCCTCCTCGTCTACTGAACTTCCTGGTCCTGTTTTTTCCAAGTATTGTTCTTGGTCTCCGGTGATAGGACTGCCTTGCTGTTCTATGACGATGCTTTCTTTTTCCTGCTTTTATGAACAAAAAATGTAAATAACAATGGAACTAAAGGATGAGACGATAGGGTCATTAGAGACACTGAGCCTAATATTTAGATTATGCTCAGGCAGAGGAAAAGGACTCTTAAAGGATGGCGACTTATTGACATAAAGCTTCTTGAGCCTATTAGGAACTAAAGTATGTGTACAAAAACATCGGTATTCCCCTTTTTGTTTCTTACATCTGATAAAACTAAATAGTAATTACAAGGAATTGTTTTTCTTTACTAGATACCATTTTTTGTGATTGTTGAAGGAAAAAAGTAAGTAACAATAAAACTTCATTTGGAACATACAATCTTTTATAACTCTTGTCCTAACTTTACCTTCATAGTCATTCGTGCTTGTGGGATATCTCCTACTATTTGTGTTTGGTCCGAAACCTGCTCTTCTCTTACAACAATTAATTCCGTTGTACTGACAACCTCCCCCGTATTTTTGGTTTCCACCTGTTCTGTTTTTTCTAGTTCTTCTGCAGCAGTGCTGGCATTTTTTTTCTTGTGTAACATTGAGATAAAAAATGTTATCGTAATTAACCGGAACACAAGATAAATCTCCCAAATAGGATTTTTATTGTCGTTTGATTTTACCTGTCCGTCGGTCGTCGCCGTGATCATCTTGTCCTCATCTGTCATCTCTGAGACTTGTACATCTGTATCAGGAGCAACTTCATCTTGAGAGCGGCTTTGCACATCATGCTCTCTATTTCCTGTTCTTGTAATACCAGGGTATGAAACATGGTGAGTTTTTGTAGTACATTTTGTTTAGACATGTTCTATGGGGTAAGTTGGTTATGGACGGTCACCTCATTAGTTGTTTCTCCTTGCTGTTTCTCTTCATCTTCTGATATGTCACTGCTTGATTTTACCTGTTAAATCCCCCAAATAACATTGAGATAAAAAATGTTATCGTAATTAACCGGATCACAAGATAAATCTCTCAAATAGGTTTTTTATTGTCGTTTGATTTTACCTGTTCGTCGGTCGTCGTCGTGATCAACTCTGCATCCAGTGGTATTTCTTTCTAAGGAAAAATAGTTTTGAGCTTGTCATCAACTGTCATCTCTGAGACTTGTTGATCTGTATCAGGAGCAACTTCATCTTGAGTGTGGCTTTGCACAACATGCTCTAGTATTTCCTGTTCTTGTAATACCAGGGTATGAAACATGTTGAGTTTTTGTAGTACATTTTGTTTAGACATGTTCTATGGGGGTAAGTCGGTTATGGAAGGTCACCTCATTAGTTGTTTCTCCTTGCTATTTCTCTTCATCTTCTGATCTCATGTTGCTTGATTTTACCTGTTAAATCTCCCAAATAACATTGAGATAAAAAATGATATCGTAATTAACCGGATCACAAGATAAATCTCCGAAATAGGATTTTTATTGTCGTTTGATTTTACCTGTCCGTCGGTCGTCGTCGTGATCAACTCTACATCCAGTGGTATTTCTTTCTGAGGAAAAATAGTTTTGAGCTTGTCATCATCTGTCATCTCTGAGACTTGTTGATGTGTATCAGGAGAAACTTCATCTTGAGTGTGGCTTTGCACATCATGCTCTAGTATTTCCTGTTCTTGTAATACCAGGGTATGAAACATGGTGAGTTTTTGTAGTACATTTTGTTTAGACATGTTCTATGGGGGTAATTCGGTTATGGAAGGTCACCTCATTAGTTGTTTCTCCTTGCTGTTTCTCTTCATCTTCTGATCTGACGCTGCTTGAACCAAACTCTGTTGCACTTGTTTGTTGTTTCTTGTCCAGCGGGCCTACATTTCATTACAGGTTTGTTAGCTTCCAAAAAAATTACATGTCGAGCTCAAAACTATTACTTACTTCTTGACTTGTTACGATGCCTGAGCATGAGCCTTTCCTTGCGGGTTCCCTCGTATCTGCACATATGGCAATTGATGTCTTATATGCATGCTCGTGCCCAGTGTTGCTGCCGTCGTCATGCCTGCGCTCCTCATATCGCTTGTCTTCTGAATGCTTCTTATGTGTTTTGGCTCGGCTTTCAGTTCTCTTCTTTTGTGTTCTTGTTCTTTTCGTTCCTTCTAGTTTATCTTATACTTCATTTCTTGCTTCTCTCGTTCTTATCAGTGCCTCTTCTACTGTTTCAGCTATCGGTGCCTCTTCTACTGTTTCAGCTATTGGTGTCAGGTTCCTATTGCAACACATGCGCTGATAGGCATTGTGTTGTTCGAAAGTAGCAATCAGTGACTCCGTTTGGTCTGCAAGTACTTGTCTGGCCAATTCGTCGTAATTTGCCTCGTCATCACTGCATCCTGCCAAATTAATCTGCCTTAATGTCGGTAATTGTCTTGCTTGCACAAGCACTTGTTCCAACATTTTGCTGATCCTTTTGAAAGCTTCTTCAGATTCCTTGCTCGCTCTTATCTCAGGTTCGCTTATTGTTCTGATGCTGGATGCTCGTTCATGCATAAGCTTAGGTGCATCTATTAGCAGTTTTGTAGCTTGCTTGCCACGTCTCCTACTCTCTCGTGGTACCACTTGCAGTGAAGTTGAAGGTGATCCTGCGTTTACATGAGCCATAAAGAATATCCTATCCCTTTCCATGTCTGCATTGATTCGATAAGACAAAGTTTTTTAGAATAAACGATGTTTTTTGCATGGTAACGATGAATTAATAGACACCAGAGATACCTTAATCTTGCCAAATTCATAGTCATCTGGACGTCCTTTTCCATCCTTCTTCATGTCTTCTTTAGCTATCTTCTTTAGATCCTTCTCGTCAAGATAGTTCGCTCTAGGTGTTGAACTATGATTCATTTTCTTAGCAATCCTATTCATTTCTCTTGTGTTTGGTAACAGCAACGAGTCGAGGTACATGATTACTGGTCCCTGTGCCAAGCCGTAGAGGTGGTCTTTGTTTCCTTTCTCACCCTTTTTCATTTTTTGCCAATCAATAGCTCCAGCCTGAATTGTTTCGACAATGACCTGGCAGAAATCCATCTGCGCCATATCTTCATAATTCATATCCTTCACCATCACTGCTTGTCTATTCTAGCAAGGGAAGGTTGTCCCACACACAACCTTGTTGAAAAATATGAGGAAGAAGATTTTGACAGCCTTTTTGTTTTCTTCTTCTCGATCTATTTCTACAAGCAACTTTAGTTTCTTAATCAGATCTGAATGTGTGAACTCAGTATTTCTAAAGCCAAGCTCTGATTGGAGGACCTTCATTGATTCGTTGCAATTCATTGGCCTTGGTGTTGTCTTTTTCTCGCCATTTGGGTATCCAAAAACCTTATGGATGCCTTCCTTGGTAATCTTTATTTCCTTCTTTGCATCGCCGTCGCCGAAGCTTATCGTCATCGTGTTTGTGTCCATGTTTTTGTAGATATATGCTGCGAGGTTCATGTTGATTGAACCCTTTATTTTGCAGCATCTATGCTGTCAAATCCAGCCGTCTTAACATCTCTTCGGTGACGTTCTTTGAGAATTCCCCATGCTTCATTGACCTGTACAAACGTAGCTCCAGCCATGACTTGACATTTTTCGTCAGTTCCTGTTTTATCTGCTTCGTTGGCTATCATCAGTGGCGATTTTTTTCCACCTATCCTTCTCTTATTTCTTCCCTTTTGGCTTGTATTTCCCTGGTGTGGAAAAAACAGAAACAAAAGCTTTGTTAGGAGGTACAGTTCTATTTTCAGTAGCATCAAATACTTGTAGAGAAATCATCTCTTACACGATCACTCTCGTCCTCACCGGCATCACTGTCGTTTGCGGGATTGAAATCGTTATCACTTTCTGTGTTGCCACTACCACTGCCAGCCCTGGAATCATCTAAAACTCTGATTTTTGAGTCCTCTCCTTCTTCAGCTTGCTGTCGTTTCTTCTTGTTCTTCCCATCGTTTTGTTTTATGTTTGCAGATGGTTTTGCTTGACGATGTGGTGGTGCGATTACCATTAGAGGCGTTGGCTGTTGCTTCAAGGTTTCAGTCATGACCAAGACCTCACTGCTTTTCTTTCCCTTATATGTCTTTTTCACAAGCTTAGTAACATCTGTTGTTTCTACTTGGCAAGGGGACATGTTTTGTCCACCTTCAAATTGTTCATTAATTTCAGAGAGAACTGCTTGAATATCGACGTTTTCGTGACCTTCGTGCCCTGCTTAATTACGAACAGATAAGGTTCGTAATATAACATTTAATATAAACAATAAGACATAATATTTACTATAAACAGTAAGACATTATACATGAGATATGCAATGACATTATACATGATTTTCCTAGTGTAAGTTAACAGTTACCTTGTTTGACTGTTGGGTCGACAACATTACCTATTTTCTCTTGGTCATCTTGTACAAAGTCCTTTGCACCAGCCATTTCTACAGGTAAAAGAACATGCGGTGAAGTACCTACTTGGATTTGACAGCAAATTACTATACATGGAGCACGGATTTTCAAAATCAGGTCACGTAATTTGAAATCCGTAAACAATTGTTAGATAAATTGAGACAAAGTATTCTAAAACAGATTTAGGATGACTGCTAGGGTTTCCTAATTGGGGGAAATAGATACTACTAAAAGCGAATTGGTGCATCGGGACGAAATGCAAAAATGTTTACCTTGGATTTCGCATGCGGAACTCCTCGAATCCATCCTCCGTTGTCCTTGCTCTTCCTTGTTATCTCCGCTGTTGTTTTGCGACCGTAGTTCTTCCTGGATGGTCGCCGCTGGCGGGATGGGATCTTGTCGCGGGGCACCTTTCAAGTGCTTTGTGTCGCAGTGGAGGGTGGTTGGCGAAGCGCGGCGGCAGTTACCGACGAAGGTAGAGCCAGTTTTCGATCTCCGCGTGCTTGAGAAGCAGAAGGAGAAGAGAGAGCGTGCGAGAGGGGAAGTGTTTGCGATTTTCAATTCGGGGAAGGAGAAGCAAGGGAGTAGTACGGACTAGGAAGAGCGAGGGAAGCGATGGAACCGTCCTGAAAATTGCATCAAGATTCGTAAAAGGAACCGTTTTGTTTTTTTGCTTTATTATTAACCGTCAGGAAGCGTGACGCTATAATCAAGAACGTGTCACAGAACACCACACGCATGTTGTCTAGACAAAAGATATAAAAACACAGATGTCTAGACACAGATGTCAAAATTTATATGAATGCTAACCGAGCTGAAGGCGAGCTAGTGTCGCGCTGCTCGAGGCGTCATCTGCACGCAAGAACGACGAAAAAGGGAGGAACGACGAAAAATGCGCTGCGACCTAGGACCCCCCCCCCCTTCAAGATTTATATGAATGCTAACCGAGCCGAAGGCGAGCTAATGTCGCGCCGCCGAAGGCGTTGTCTGCACGCGGGAACGACGACAAAGGGAGGAACGATGAAAAATGCGCTGCGACCTAGGACCCCCCCTTCAAGATTTATATGAATGCTAACCAAGCCGAAGGTGAGCTAGTGTCGCGCCGCAGGAGGCGCCGTCTGCATGCTGGAACGACGAAAAAGGGAGGAACGACGAAAAATGCGCTGCGACCTAGGACCCCCCCTTCAAGATTTATATGAATGCTAACCGAGCCGAAGGCGAGCTAGTGTCGCGCCGTTGGAGGCGCCGTGTGCACGCGGGAACGAAGAAAAAGGGAGGAACGACGAAAAATGCGCTGCAACCTAGGATCCCCCCCTTCAGGATTTATATGAATGCTAACCAAGCCGAATGCGAGCTAGTGTCGCGCCGCCGGAGGCGCCGTCTGCACGCGGGAACGACGAATAAGGGAGGAACGATGAAAAAGGTGCTGCGACCTAGGACCCCCCCCCTTCAAGATTTATATGAATGCTAACCGAGCTGAAGACGAGCTAGTGTCGCGCCGCCAGAGGCGCCGCCTGCACACGGGAACGACGAAAAAGGCGTTGCGACCTAGGACCCCCCTTGAAGATTTATATGAATGCTAACCGAACCGAAGGCGAGCTAGTGTCGCGCCGCCGGAGGCGCTGCCTGCATGCAGGAACGACGAAAAAGGGAGGAACGACGAAAAAGGGGGGAACGACGAAAAAGGGATGAACCGTGCCTCTAAATTTTGATGAACCGTGCCTCTAAGGTTTGATGAATCGTGCCTCTATTTATTCATGGGGCGTGCCTCTATTATCCGTGCCTCTAAATTTTGATGAACCGTGTCTCTAAAGATTAATGAACCGTGCCTCTATTTATTCATGGGGCGTGCCGTGAAATAATTTTGATATGTAAAGCTTGGATCCTATCCTTAAAGTTGACATTTGATCATGTTGGAAGCTCCCACCCGTAACTTCCCCTAAAATCTCAATATCCCGGAAATATAATGGAAAAAACGGAAAGGGAAACAAGGAAAACACGGAACAAGGCTGAACTAAAAACGCAAAAGGTTCAAGGGGTTATTTGAAAAATGTCCAAAACCGGAAACGGAAACGGGAAAACGGGTGCGCTCCGCGCGTGACACTTGTCACGCGCCTGGCGCGCGCGTCAACTAGTTGCTCCCCGATAGGTCCCCACCGGGACACGTGTCACGCATTAGAGGAGGCTTATGGCCCGACGAAATCAGTCGGCTGATTTTAATCTTTTTTTAAATAAAACACTAGCACACATGCCCGTGCGTTGCAACGGGAAAAAATAAATCATCCCCCGTACACATACTCAACGACACCAAGAAATCATATGAATTCTTTCACAACGTAGTACGAGAAACAACATGATGCGTGATGTTGTGCACAAATATAAAGGTGGGATGATTTTTTTAAGTAACTAAAGTTGTGTCCAATTTATTAGACAACAAACATATCTACCTAGTTGTCGGTATTAATTCACATCTTAGTGGTGTTCCTCCTTAGTAATACCCAAAAAATAATGCATTACCCGTAAAAATAATAACATGTCTACCTAGTTGCCGGTATCAATTCACGTCTTTGTGGTGTTCCTCCTTAGTGATCCCTAAAACACAATGCATTACCCATAAAAATAATAATGCGTAAAATAGCAAATTACACTTTAGTACTAAATGATAGCACGTGCATAAGAGCATTAGTTTTGTTTTGTTGATATATGTGTTTGTAACTGTAATCCAAGTCTTAATTTGCTTGCAAACATGTTAGATATCTACATTGAAAAAAATCAATTTGTAATGATATGTAAAACGAATAGGAATTTTCAAACACTCCATATAAAATAAACTACTAATTAAGGGTGTAACATAAAAATAATTTTAGAGATGATTATCATGCAAGATAATATCATATCTAGAATGTACACATTTTTCAGTGATTTCCATATAAAACTTTCTAAATTTCAAGTTAGCATTTGAAAGATATGAATATTTTTAAAAATACTTGAATCTGCCAAATAAAATAAGAAGAAAATGGCTGGGCTTGGGCGAGGCTGTTCTATCTTACGCTCACATGAAATCAAGAGAAAAGAAATAAAAAGGGGGAGCGATGGGTATCAAACTCAGGTTGGCTGAGTGGGAGCATGAGGCCCCAACCAGTAGGCTACAAGCAGAATTATGATTACTCACGAGATAACATACTACATAAATATGTCGGACACTAGTGACTTTAGAAAGAAACGAATTGATATTATAACTTACGCGTGGCATTGATGGGTAATTTTGCTAACTTCAGGGGTAAATATAATGACGAACGACAAAAGCTATATTTGCTTTATTATATACTAGTACAAATGCCCGAACGTTGCATCGGGTGAAAAAAAGATACAACTTGTCATATGTAATTGTGCATCATTTTTATAATTAATTTTAATATACATCGATAATAAAGTTAAACTATTTATAGCAAAAATGTTTACCAGTCACCAGACACCAGTCACGGGCACAATATGAAAACGAAGAAACGAAACGCCGTTTAATCTGACAAGGGAAGTGTTTAACGACATGCTGCTTTATTTTCCTCCGTGAAACCCTTCCTTATTCTATCGCTCCACACTCCGTACGCCAGCCAAAAGCAAATAAAAACCATTCATTCCCTGGTACAGACGATGAATCTCTGACGTTGTTATCAGGACCAATGGAAATCAGGGGGGAGTTCATTCAGGATGATGATGAGTTCTTGAGGACCCACTCCACCAGGATGGACACGCCAAAGCCAGTCGCGACACGCTTCTTGTCGTTCCACACCGGGCCTGCCATGTCGATGTGCATCCACTGAACCTTCTCATCGACAAACTGCAATGCAAGCACATTAGAGTTCGTCAGCTCTGCCGGAGGAAAACTCAACCTAGTACAAGTATGATGCGACCTTCTTTTTCAACGAATACATGTGGATGCTTTGGTCATTCTAGAGAGATGCTATACCTATTTTAGGAACATGGCAGCTGTGATTGAACCGCCCTATCGACCGCCCGTGTTGACCATGTCAGCCACACCAGACTTCATCTGTTCCCAGTAGCTTTCCTCCATGGGCAATCTCGAGAACTTCTCCCCCGATAACTCAGTTGCAACAGTGACTTCCTGGGCTAGTTCATCACTTGGTGTGAAGATTCCTGAAGAGACATGTTCATTAGTATGCATGACTTCATAGTACTCCACTATTTCCATCTTAGAAGCACACAAAATTGAAGTTGGTTGAGAGGAAAATATGTGTTTGAGCTTACCAGCAATGCTAGGCCCAAGTGCAACAACACAGGCACCGGTTAGTGTTGCCAGATTAATAATCTGCATGTCATAATAATTACATTAAGTCGCAAGGCAACTGAGTAAAAAGTTCAAAGTAAACTAATGAACATCACTTCTCTATTCTAAGTTATCTTTCTCTTTCAACAGATATGATAAGCATAATTGATTGCTTAGGTCATGTAGTCCTATGCATAACTCCTTATATGGCAAGCTAAAAAGGGAAAATGATAAATCATGCTTCTGTAAGTGGACTGAGCAAATAAAGTAGTGACCCTCGATGCTGAATAAGGATATGAATTTTACTACAGATTTTTCAACATATCCGCATTACAACTACTACAACAATATTTGCTTGATATTTCACTGAAAGTTCTCTACATCAATCGTCAAAGCCGCCAAATTTGTATGAACAATATATGATGTCTAAAGAAGCGATTTATTACCTTGTCAACACCTTGATTACAAGCATAGAACAATTTATTAACTTATCAGAGTACCGCACGTGGTAAAAAGAACTGAAATATCGCTGTTAACATCAACAAGAAAACAAGAATAGCATCCACAAATAAGCAAAAAAATGATAATATTACGATTGATGATAGCATCCACAAATCTTTTGTTAAAAACATGACATAGAGATCGATTTTTTGTCCATGGAAAAACTAATATTACATGACCATGGGTCCATATCCGGCTGCGGCATTTTGACGAACACCTGTCCTGCCTTACTTGCGGATGCCGTTCAGGCACTCGACGACGGTGATGAGTCCCTGCAGGCACAACTTGGCATCGCCGGTGGCAACCATGGCCGAGAACTCAAGACACTCAAGAACTGAGATGCTATGGAAGGAAAAGCATAGCCATAATCTTCTCCAGATTGGAGGTGAAGCAGTCCCTGCTAAAATAGATAGAACATTCCAGCTAAAAGAAATTGGTGCCTTTGATAATATTTGCTGGAAATCATCCCATTTCTTTTTCTTACATTCATTTCTGCTATCACCCAATTGGAATCCATGAACCCGCTCCAGAGCTGCAGCCCCAAAATAGAACTTGGCATTTGAGTTTGAGAAGAATAACGATTACATCTATTCAGGTGTATTTCATATCGATATAAGTTGCATAAGCTCTGTTGAACAAACAAGTTTCCACGTCGTTGAAAAAAGTACTTTCTGTACAGAGCAGTTAGATGCATGCTGAGCACAAAACCCTTGGCCATCATGCTGCTCACAACATCCTCCGCCTTCCTGACCGCAGATTCAGAAGAGGGAGAATTCTCTCCCTCACCCACAAGGATGTGCACAAAAATTCAGAAGAGTGGAATATCAAAGCATATTAAAAGTAGTCAGGATAGTAACTAATAATTTTGTAAAGAAAATGAACATAAAATGAGGGTAAGCTAACTACAGTTGCGGGAGACTCATTTACGGATTTGAGAGACAATTCATGCAGCACCTTTATTTCTCTCCTCATTGACATAGAAATGTTCTTACCTTGGTAAGAAACTGAATTAATGTTACTGGAAGTTTAATACAACAATGTTACTGAAAAAAACTATTTCTACCGCAAGTTAAGCGCTATTAAACAAATGCATCATATTCTTGATTTAAAACAGTTGTAATATTCATCTCATAACATTAAGAAAGAAAGAAAGGGCTTTGTATCCAATGTTTCCAATTCCTTCGAGGCGCTCCTGCACGCGCCCCTAGGAGGCAACCCGTCATCGGAGTCCCCTCGTACTTCCCTGCATGCCGAAGCCACAACAGAGGAAGAAATAATTTCTTCAGCAAACAACGGCCCCAGGAACCGAAATTCAGAACCTGCACGAGACGAATCGAGACCTGTGGAGACGGCGCCCTTCTTGAGGTCCACGACAAAGATCTCCTCGTCAACGCCCATCTTCTGTAATCAGATCGAAGCCCCGAGGGCACCAAGCTTCAGGCGGATTCCACGGGGGAAAAAGAGGAAGAGGGGGATGCCATACGTACCTTGGGCGAGATGTTGAGCTGGTAGACGAAGCCGACCTTGTTGGCGATCTCCTTCCCGGCGTCAGTGGCGAGGTGGCATGCCGTTGTGTGGGATGAAGGACGCATCCCCTTAAGCCAGTCGCCGCCGCCCCTCCGGATCTCCTCCAACCCGTGGCTCCGGCGACCGTCCATCGCCAGGTCAGGGCCTTATCCGGCCGCCTTCCCCGTGGTCCATCTCCATCGCTTCCTCTCTGCTCCATCGTTAGGCATCCGCTGAAGCCACTCGCCGTCGCCCCTCCGAATCTCCGTCGCTGCTGGAAAAAGGATTAGATAAAACAAAGGATCGCGAGTGAAAATTTTACAGATGCAGGGGCTTTCTTGCAAATCTGAAACGTTTTTTCAGATATCCACTGAATCAGGGACTGCAGGTTGAATCCTCAAAAACGGAGGGACTTTTTTGTAAAAAGGCCGTGACGTACGACAGAAGCGCTCCGTGCTAAGTATTCCTTTCATCCGGCTGATCGAACACTGGGCGTCCGTCGCCTTCATCATGCGACGCTTCCCCAGCTCCTGCAGCATGCCATGGCCACCTCAAGCTCACGCAACGCCACTGCTCATACGAGCCAGCAGGTCGTCGTCATATGCCCACGCGCTCCCGTGCTCGCCACAGGATGGGCCTCCACTCCGCCGCCGGCCTGCTGCGTCCCCTCCGGCGTGTGAGGAAGGGGAGGCCATGGATTTCCTGCAGGGGTGGAGCGTCAGGAGGCTGCGGCCGCCGAGGAGGAGAATTACTTGGGCGAGCTGGGGCATGGCTGCGGCCGCGCTGCCCTGCCACGAGTGTGGCGGGCGGGCGGGGGCCGGGGCGCGTGCTGCGGCCGGTTGGTGGGGCAGCGGCGGTGTCAGATCGGAGAAGGGAGAGACGAAAAAAATTCCGTAGCTTGACCTTTGTTGCAAAAATTCCTGAAACTCAACCATTGTTGCAGAAAATTCTTCCGTAAAAATACCTATGTTGCAGAAAGACAAAGAAAAAAAAATGCAACAAGCAAATTGTTTGTGAAACTCGACCGTTGTTTCAGGAATTAACGGATCCAAAGTTTATTTCTTGCAACAAAGCAAAAGTTTCCGCAACTCGAGCGTCGTTTCAGGAAATAACTACTGACCATGCGGCGGGGATGCGGGGTGTTAGATCGGTATCCGACGGCTAGCTAGGTGACGGATAATTTTTAAAAATCATCCGACGGACGCCTAGCGTTCCCCTTATTATTATTAGGGTCGAGCCCGCCTAACAGATTTGCCTATCCATACTTCCGCAGATCACCGCCAGGCTGGGCCGCCGCAAACCGGTGGCTGCGTGCTCCCCACCTACCCCTCCTCCCCACTTCCAACGACAAAATTGACAAAAATGACCCCTGGGGCGAAAGAACTCAGGGATTGACCCCTCAGGGGAAATATTTCACCGGCCTGACCCTTTTGTGTGGCGCCCGACACCTAGGCGCCACACTGTACTGTGTGACGCCTCGAGGTTCGGTGCCACACCCCCGACCACGTGGCAGGGAGGGGCCCACCCCCAGGCAGTGTGACGCCTAAGCCTCAGGCGTCACACATTGTAATGTGTGGCGCCTAACGCTTAGGCGCCACACATGGACTTAACTGGCCACGGGCCAACCCCCCTCCCCACCCCCTCCCTCATTCCCCTCCCCGAGCCCCTCTCCAAGCCACTGTCCCCTCCCTCAAATCCTTCTCTACATCAGCACATCTGAAGGTTTGGACCGGACATTTGTTGTCCAATCACTCCCCTAAGGTAATCCCCACCTCTCCCCTCATTCTCATCCAAAGGAAAATCTTTTGTGTTCTTTTTTTGCAAATTTGAAGAAACCCTAGTTTTTCATGAAATGTGGGATGTATATGAAATGAGGAAACCCTAGTTTTTCATGAAATCACAATGGCTGGAGTATCATGGAGTACAACTATGGCCCGACCCAGAGTGGAAGGTTGTGAAACTGGGAGGACGAAAGACAAAGCATTTTAGAGGAGACATGGATGGATGGGGCCATGGTGGTGGCAGAGAAATGGGGAACAACCAATTCCAAGAGCCTACTGAGAGATCACAATGTGGAGATTGCGGTGTAACATGGCACAACACAAGAAGGTGTACGACGCGAAAGAAGAAGTCCAAAAACAATGATTCTAGGTCAAGCCAACCAAGTCCTAGCCAACCAAGTTCAGGCCAACAAGGGACGGGTCAAGGAAGCACGAGCCAACAAAGGACGGGTCAAGGAAGCACGAGCCAACAAGGGACGGGTCAAGCAAGCACGACCCAACAAGTTCCTACTCAACATGTTCCTAGCCGACTTGGTCTTACTAGAGGACGTGGTGCTAGAGGAAGTGGTGGTGGTAGAGGCAGGGGTGCTGCTAGAGGCAGGGGTGGGATAGGTCGTGGTGGTGCTAGAGGAGGGGTGGGATAGGTGGTGGTGCTGCTAGAGGCAGTGGTGGGATAGGTGGTGGACTTACTAGGATTGGTATGCGTGGATACCTACGAGGACCATTTCCGTATGTCACTTATTTCACTTATCTTTATCATGTTGTTTTTGGTGCTCCTTTGTGTGTTATTTTACTAATTATGAGCTTTGATGCCTGTTTTGTAGGTATGGCCACTTCTCAACTGAACAAGGAAAAAGCAGAGTGGGGGGAGGAGAAGGATGCAGCCAGTGAGGAGCAGCTGTTGATGGAGAGGGCTGCAAAGAAGTTGAGAGAGGAGGATGCAGCGGAAGCGCGAAAGAAGAAGGATGAGGAGCATAAGGCAAAGATGGATGAGGACTAGCAAATGTTCCTTGAGCATAAGCGATATGAGGCTAGGATAAAGTAGAATGACAGGAAAACGCTAGAGAAACGTAAAAAAGAATATGAAGCTAACTTTAAGAAGATGTGGGCAGAGGCCGCAACAAAGAGAGAGCGGGAGCATCAACGCTTCACGGAGAGGGTTAAGGAAGAGGCTTCAAAAATGCGCAAAAGGGAAGAGGAAGAGGAAGAAGAGAGCAAGAAGAAGAAGGGTAAGGGGCCTTGCTCGACCCAATAGAGCCGGATGCTTCTATTCTATGTGTTGTTGAACCTTGTTCGGTTCCGCGCTTTATTACTATGAAACTCCACTATGTATGCACTTTTGGACGTATGTTACTTCAAGAACCGTATGTAGGTTTGAACTCCACCACCACTACCATGCGCTTTATGTTGTATGTTTTAGCGTATGTATTTGAACTCCTCCACCACTACTATGTGTTGTATATTTGTGATGTATATTTGAACTCCTCCACCACTGTGTGCTGCAGTTTTCAGCATGACAGAATGTGTGGCGCCTAAGCCTTAGGCGTTGCACATGTGTGGCGCCTTAGGCTTAGGCGCCACACATGTGAAATAGAGTAACAGAAAGTGTGCATTTTGGATGCCAGTAGGTTTTCAATTGTGTGGCGCCTAAGGCTTAGGCGCCACACAATGGAAAACCTACTGGCATCGAAAATTCACACTTTCTCTTAGTCTATTTCACATGTGTGGCGACTAAGCCTAAGGCGCCACACATCACATGTGTGGCGCCTAAGGCTTAGGCGCCACACATGTGAAACAGAGTAACTTGGCTACTCTTAGTTTCACTTTGTTCTAATTTTTCTCTTAGTTTCACTATGTTGGTATTAGTTTCACTAAGTTGGTCTTAGTTTCACTATGTTGGTCTTAGTTTCAATTTGTTCTCATTTTTCTCTTAGTTTCACTTTGTTCTCTGTTTCATCAAGACTATGTTTCTCATTTCATCAAGACTCTGTTTCATCAAGACTCTGTTTCATTATCCATGCTGAAATTAAGATACAACTTGCTGAAATTAAGATACAACTTGCTGAAATTAAGATGCAACTTGCTCATACAACTTCGTGAAATCTACTGAGTCCAACGTGGATGTTTTCCTTTTCCATCACTGGCTTCTTCTGCTGCCTTGGCCGCACGAGCTCTTTCTCTCTTTCTCTCCCTCTCAGCTTCACGGGCTTGTTCCCGCTGTCTGTAAACCTTCTCCAGTCGTAGTTTCTCTTCTTGGTTTTTCCTTATCATCTCATCAAGAAAAGCCCTATGCTCCACACAGTACTCTTCTCACTCTTTCTTCTGCGCTGCTTTCTCCTCTGCATCAGCCTTCTCGCGGCGCTCTTCCAAGTCCCAGCTAGCCCATGCACGACGACCTCTTTCACGAATCTCGGTCACCGCCCAGTCCGGCATTTCCGTGTCAATCCAACGATAGTACATGCAGAGAGGAGGAGGAGACTACGAGGAGGATCAGGTTCAAGTAAACAAAAATATCACATAAACAATAATCTGGATGACTTGAGCATACCGGAGGCCTGATGTACGCAGAAATACATTCGGGTGGATCAGATTCATAATTGGCGCACATGAAAAACTTCATGCCCAACCAATCTTAAAAATCCTTCACCTCCTTCACCTTGCAGAGATCACCGCACCAACATCGAACTGCTTCCACACCCTGAGGTAAACTCGCACTCTTCATTTTCTTAGGCCTCATGCTTTGATCCGAGCAAGGCAAACTCATATTGACTAAAGCGGTGGTAGTGTTCTCAAGTGTGATAGCTTGGCTTATTAGGGATGATAGACTACTCATATCAATAAGGAATTCCTTCTTTTCCGGGAGCCCATTCAAACAGAACTCTCAAGTTAAGTGTGCTTGGCTTGGAGTAGTTCTAGGATGGGTGACCGACCGGGAAGTTCATCCCGGGTGCGCATGAGTGAGGACAAAGTGCGCAGAAAAGACTAGTATTGATATGTGGGGCCAGTCTAGATCCCGCCAGGAGTAACGACCGCCGGCGGGTGTGTCCGGGGCGTTACAAGTTTGGTATCAGAGCCAGGTTCTCGCGGTTGCACGGATGTTTGCGGACAGGTGCGCAGTCATGTTGTTCATGACGTTTGTGACCCGTCGTGGCACACGGCATGGTACATGTACTGGACTAGATGCACAGACGTTTGTACCAAGAGGGAACGCTCCTGTGACCCGACGAGGACGTCGGTTCCTCTGAGTGGTGGTGTATGTGATAGCCTGGCTTATTAGGGATGATAGACTACTCATATCAATAAGGAATTCCTTCTTTTCCGGGAGCCCATTCAAACAGAACTCTCAAGTTAAGCGTGGTTGGCTTGGAGTAGTTCTAGGATGGGTGACCGACCGGGAAGTTCATCCCGGGTGCGCATGAGTGAGGAAAAAGTGCGCAGAAAAGACTAGTATTGATATGTGTGGCCAGTCTAGATCCCGCCAGGAGTAACGACCGCCGGCGGGTGTGTCCGGGGCGTTACAAGTTTGGTATCAGCGCCGACCCTCGCGGTTACACGGATGTTTGCGGACAGGTGCGCAGTCATGTTGTTCATGACGTTTGTGACCCGTCGTGGCACACGGCATGGTACATGTACTGGACTAGATGCACAGACGTTTGTACCAAGAGGGAACGCTCATGTGACCCGACGAGGACGTCGGTTCCTCTGAGTGGTGGTGTATGTGATAGCCTGGCTTATTAGGGATGATAGACTACTCATATCAATAAGGAATTCCTTCTTTTCCGGGAGCCCATTCAAACAGAACTCTCAAGTTAAGCGTGGTTGGCTTGGAGTAGTTCTAGGATGGGTGACCGACCGGGAAGTTCATCCCGGGTGCGCATGAGTGAGGACAAAGTGCGCAGAAAAGACTAGTATTGATATGTGGGGCCAGTCTAGATCCCGCCAGGAGTAACGACCGCCGACGGGTGTGTCCGGGGCGTTACAAGTTTTGGTATCAGAGCCAGGTTTATGTGATAGCCTGGCTTATTAGGGATGATAGACTACTCATATCAATAAGGAATTCCTTCTTTTCCGGGAGCCCATTCAAACAGAACTCTCAAGTTAAGCGTGCTTGGCTTGGAGTAGTTCTAGGATGGGTGACCGACCGGGAAGTTCATCCCGGGTGCGCATGAGTGAGGACAAAGTGCGCAGAAAAGACTAGTATTGATATGTGTGGCCAGTCTAGATCCCGCCAGGAGTAACGACCGCCGGCGGGTGTGTCCGGGGCGTTACAAGTTTGGTATCAGAGCCGACCCTCGCGGTTACACGGATGTTTGCGGACAGGTGCGCAGTCATGTTGTTCATGATGTTTGTGACCCGTCGTGGCACACGGCATGGTACATGTACTGGACTAGATGCACAGACGTTTGTACCAAGAGGGAACGCTCCTGTGACCCGACGAGGACGTCGGTTCCTCTGAGTGGTGGTGTATGTGATAGCCTGGCTTATTAGGGATGATAGACTACTCATATCAATAAGGAATTCCTTCTTTTCTGGGAGCCCATTCAAACAGAACTCTCAAGTTAAGCGTGCTTGGCTTGGAGTAGTTCTAGGATGGGTGACCGACCGGGAAGTTCATCCCGGGTGCGCATGAGTGAGGACAAAGTGCGCAGAAAAGACTAGTATTGATATGTGGGGCCAGTCTAGATCCCGCCAGGAGTAACGACCGCCGGCGGGTGTGTCCGGGGCGTTACATCAAGCTAGGGTGGATGACGAAGGAAGGCAGTCCAATGCCAACTTTTATAGACCGGAGGAGGGAAAGGTGGCGGGAAAGGAAACGTGGAAATTTAGGCGGGAACGGAGGAGGGAAAGGTGGCGGGAAAGAAGACGTGGAAATTTAGGAGGGAACGAAGGAGGGAAAGGTGGCGGGAAAGGAAACGTGGAAATTTTGGCGGGAACGGAGGAGCCAAAGGTGGCGGGAAAGAAGACGCGGAAATTTTGGCGGGAACGGAGGACGGAATGGTGGCGGGAAATAGTGGGCTTTGAGATTCCAGCAGGTTTTCACATGTGAAAGCCCGAGGCTTAGGCGCCACACATGTGAAAACCTGCTGGAATCTGAATTTAGACAGCAATACAACATTTTTCACAGCATCAAGTGCAACAGCATCGTCATATATGTACACAACATTTCTGACAGCATCAAGTGCAACAAGTGAAATCATCATATATGTGAAATCCAAGGAATCATCAAGTGCAACAATTATTGACATCGTCATCATAGCCAACAACTCAATGGTTCACAACAAGTGCAACAACAACTAAATGGTTCACAACTAGAAATAGTTGACAACAAAAGTCAATAGTTCACAACACAAGTGCAACACCAACTCCAAATCACTCCGGTTCACATCTTGGGGCCTCGTCCCCTCTTGGATACTAGCTTCTTCCTTCTCGCAACCACAAATTGCTCCGGGTCATCCGACTCATCGTCATCGTCATCCTCCACCTCATCGTCCATGCTTCTCATCCTTGACAAACGAGAGCCCCCGGCCACCGGATTCTTTCCTTTCGCATAATCATCCGGTGAGTACCGCTTAAATTCCTTCCTGGGCTTCAACATGTAAGCGGAGCATTGGAAATCCTTCAACGTCATGTCGTCCGCAGCCTAATACATATGAAGGTTGAAAGTTCAAATTTGAAGGTTCAAAGCTGAAGGTTGAAAGTGCAAATTGTATGGCTATGTCATACCTCAGGAGTGTCAACATCATCCTCTACAGTATTTCTCTGGGTATTAGCTGCCGAGGTAATGTCACCATCGTCCATACGAGCGCCCGAAGAAGCTGAATCGTCAAGAGTATTTCTTTCGGATGAACCGGATCTCGAAGGTGAAACATATTTAGGGTCACGGCAACCTAAAATGTTGGATAGGCGCCGTAACTTCTGGCCCTGTTCCTGTTAGATTCAAATATAAATGACATATATTAGGTAACCTATAATGTTGCATTCGTGGGCAAAATAATAATAATGACACAACACCTTTATGAATAGACGAAGTGCAGATTCTCCCTTTTTTCCTCCAGCAGTGTTATCTAGAATATCTTCGGACTCATCAGCTTATTTCTCGACCTCTTTGCGCTATGATCACAAGACAATGACAACAAATAAGTGCAAGTGAATAGGTACACTAGAATTCATAATTTTCATAGGTGAGCACACTTACCACAAAGTTCAGGACAGGGGCGAAGGAAGTTTGGTACCCTTCGCGAATCAACTTGTTGTAACGACCTTGGGCAAGTGCATTGTACTCAGTGGGTTCTTCCAATATTTCCTCCTCGTAAGCCGGCGGACAAATCTCGACACGAGTACTCGCCTAAAACCATCTTAAGTAGTTGCTGAACGCAAGAGGACAATGCTGGCAGTACTAGGTTCGTTGTATGCTCGAAGTTGCCTGCACACTTTGCTCGAACATAACGACATAGCTCTTATGATGCTTCTGCCAATCCTTGATTTTTCGCTGCCTCCTCCTATCCAACCTGCTTTGAACAAAACACATCAGTAGCTCGCTCAACACTAAGAACAAAACTAATCACTACTTATTTTTTGTTACCTGTGAAGCTGTGTGTCCGTGTCCACCCACTCCGGCGGGTGTGGCTGAAAGTACCCAAATTGACACATCACACGATGCGGGAGATGAAACTCAACCGCCCAATTGCATATTAGGGGACAACGCATTAGCCAAAGATGTCTTTCCTGCACGCATAGTGGATTCAGCTCGAACGTGTGTGCATCACCAAAGTTTGTCCCGACACCATATGGCTCCCATTCAACCTACAACACAAGATGAATACCACAATTCATTTTACTCACAACATAGAAGCTGGAAGTCAACTCTGAAACCATCTTACCTGCTCGGGGGTAAGCGAATCCATCTCGTTGATGTATTGCTTGTACAATAGGTTCACTTCGCTTGCCACCTCCGATACCAAGTCCCACT
Source organism: Hordeum vulgare subsp. vulgare (assembly GCF_904849725.1). NCBI lineage: Eukaryota > Viridiplantae > Streptophyta > Magnoliopsida > Poales > Poaceae > Hordeum > Hordeum vulgare. The sequence continues at coordinate 485,902,699 of NC_058518.1, read as the reverse complement.
TGTAAGCCCATGTAGGTTGCCGTACAGGGTTGCCGTGGTCATCCCAGGTATTCCACTGTGAGCTTTTAGGGCGTCCAACAGGTAGGCATTCCCAGCACCATACTGAAAGTAGGAGCATACAACCACCAACTCCACCGTCCTTTGTCGTCCTGCGACAAGCATCGTCCAACTACAAGTAACAACAAACATGCATCAGTTTAGCAGAAAAAGATAACAGAGAGTACTTAATACAAACAATTTATTACCTGCCGATACAAGTAAGCCAGTGCGGCCGAGCCCCAGCTGAACTTGTTGTCGAAAACAGTCAACGCCTTCAGCCACATCCATGGAGCATTCTTGCCTGTGCCTTCAGCAAAGATAGTCCTAGAGATGACGTACCACATGTAGACGCGAGCATACCTCTGGATCACCTCGTCATCTGCGTCCTCAGGACAATGAGCAAAGTTGGCGGCAATCCAAGTGAAAGTGGCGCCGACAGGGACTCTATCTTTCTTCCCTCCATCTTCTACCTCCGGCTCCTGCGGCAACATACCAATAAGAGCCTCCATTTGTTGTCGCCATCCCTCAGAATCAGTGCTCATACATAGTGGCTTCCCCTCGATCGGAAGAGCGGTGATCATGGAAACATCTTGAAGAGTAACCGTCATCTCTCCGGTCCGGAGGTGAAAACTATGTGTCTCCGGCCTCCAACGATCAATGAGTGATGTGACTGCCGCAGCATTCAGATTGGGAGTTGACCGACTCACAAGCTGCACGAATGGAAGGAGTCCCGTCATCTCGATGTACGAGGTGTACCGCTCATCGTAGTGCATTACAGAGGATGCCCCATGAGACCGGATCTTCAAGGGCGTAAGCTCCTGCAAACATATAGGAGAAGAAGATATCAAGTGCTTATTACATATTCAAAAAATTGCTCATCTACTAATCATTTTCTACTTACCATCTTCTTCTCCGACATGAAATAGACCCGGTGTTCAACGTCATAAACATTATTCAGAAGCCACACCATCCTACAAATCACAAAAAAATTACTCATATACTAACTAATATTCAAATAAGACTCATATTCAAACAATTACACCATCCTACAATTCTAAGAACTACTACTAATACTAACTATACTCATATGAACTACTACTAATACTAACTACTATGAACTACTACTAATACTCATATTCAAATAAGACTCATATTCAAATAAGACTCATATACTCATATGAACTACTACTAATACTAACTACTACTACTAACTACTACTACTACTAACTACTCATATACTCAAATCCTAAGAACTCATATGAACTACTACTAATACTAACTACTAATACTAACTATTAATACTAACTACAAATATGAACTACTACTACTATCCTAACTAGTCAAATCCTAAGAACCTACTCAAATCAATCTACTAAAATCAATCTACTCAACCAAAACCTAATACAATTGGATAGAAGGATGGGAAAGGGAAGAGATGGGGGAGGAGATTACCTTGGGGGATCAATCCAAGGAAGAAATCATCAGATCTGAAGGAGATGGGGGAGGGGATTAGGGAGGGGGTGAGAGACAGCCGCCGCCGCAGTTGCAGTTTCTGTTTGAATGAGGGAGGGGTGGGGAGGGGGTGGGGAGGGGGGCTGGCCCGTGGCCAGTTAAGTCCATGTGTGGCGCCTAAGCGTTAGGCGCCACACATTACAATGTGTGACGCCTGAGGCTTAGGCGTCACACTGCCTGGGGGGTGGGCCCTTCCCTGCCACATGGTCGGGGGTGTGGCGCCGAACCTTTAGGCGTCACACAGTACAGTGTGGCGCCTAGGTGTCGGGCGCCACACAAAAGGGTCAGGCCGGTGAATTATTTTCCCCGAGAGATCAATCCGTGAGTTCTTTCGCCCCACGGGTCATTTTTCTCAATTCTGCCACTTCCAACCCGATTCAGATCTACTCCCTCCGTACCTAAATATAAGTCTTCTAAGATATTTCACTAGGTGTCTACATACAAAATAAAATGAGTGAATCTATACTTTAAAGCATGTCTATATACATCCGTATGTAATCCATTAGTGAAACCTCTAGAAAGACTTGTATTTAGGAACGAGTGAGTAAGACACTCTCATATCCAAATCGTCGTCGCCGCGCAATTTCAACTCCGATTAGAACAGGGAATCGTAGCCCCTGTCGGGTCGAATTCGATTTCGCGGCTGAATTTCAGGTCGATGCCTCTTTTAATCGCAAGCCCACCCCTCCCAACGCCAACACCGGTCACTAATTTGTTCCCCAATGCCTAGGAAAGATGCCAAGCTCACGCGCCGCCGCCGGCCGCGCGCGGATCGCCTCGGTGACCTCCCCGACGATCTGCTCCTTGATATCCTGCGCCGCCTCGACACACGCACCGCGCTCGGCGCCGCTGCGCTCTCCAGGCGGTGGGCCAGCCTGCCCCGCGAGCTCCCCGTCCTGGACCTCAAGGTCACCGACATACTGCCGCCGCGCTACCACCGGTGCTTCCGCCTCCGCGAGGACGCCAGGGATTCGAAAATAGATTCGACCTGGTCTGACAGGATGCTTCTAGAGGCCATCATCGCCCGGTACGAGCGTCGCGCCATGCGATCCATGGTCTGCTCCGTCAAGGGCCTCCTGGCCAGCCAAGCTCGCCGGCGTGTCGACAGACTGTCGCTCGAGGTCTTCGCCTATAGCACCTCGGCCCGCATCAACCGGCTGGTCGTGGACGCCGTCGATTCCTGGGGCGTCCGGGATCTGGAGGTTGTTGCCACGCCGACGGGGCCGCTCAAGCGTCGGGACCCGCCGGCCTACAGCTTCCCTCTTGGTCTCATCAGCAGGAAGCCCGGCGAGTCCCGACTGCGAAGCCTCAAGCTTGCCAACTGCTTGCCCCCGCCGCTCCAGGGATTCAACTCGCTCACCACGCTCGTCTTGCGAGACTTGCCGGTTCCCACGCCGGCGGCCGCCTACGAGGGAGTGGTCGCCGCATGCCCGCAGTTGCAAGTGCTGCACATTCTGTCATGCGAGGTCAAGGTAAGAGCCGGCACGGTGGTCCTGGACGCGCCCAGATCGGAAATCAGGGAGCTTGTAGTCGGCGGCGAGCTCACGTCGGTGGAGATCCGGTCTCTCCCGAAGCTCGAGAGCCTCGCCAGCCAGCAAGCTGACGTGCTGCTTTGCTCCGCCACCGCCGTGCCGTGCCTTGCGCACGTGAGCCTCGCCTTCTTCGTTGACCGAATGGAATGGGGCGGTTTAGCTGGCCTATGCCGCTCCTATTTTGACCGCTTGATTCGGATGCTCGTGCAGTTCTTCCAGGGCGCCATCACCGTCAAGGATCTCGTCTTGCGGTTTACTGGACCAGAGATGTGGATCATGCCGACGAATCCCTTCTCTGCAATGTCGAACCTCAGAAGGCTGCTGGTCGCCGACGTGCCTTCCTCGTGGGACGTCTCATGGCCGCGCCTGCTCATCGAGGCGGCACCGTTACTTGAGAGCCTTTATGTGCATGTCTCCCGCAGCGAAGACGAGCCGAGACAGGAGATACCGGGGGAGACCTCGGCTTCGCGCCATCGCCGTTTGAAGGAGCTGGTTGTCATTGGCTTCCAAAGGACGGAGAGACAGATGCACCTAGTGAGGTTCGCCGTGGAGGTGTCCACGGCGCTGCGGCGTGTCGCTCTGCTCAAGCATGGGCGCGTCGAGGACAAGGGGCTCTGTGACTGGGAGGTGGTGAGCCAGCACAGCGAGTGGTGCGACGAGGAGAGACTCGCCGTTCTGGATGGCATCGGCTGTTCGACGAGACAGATCGAAGTTGTGCTCAGTTGAACTGAGCCTGTCATGTTGGAGAAATGAAGTTGGATTCCTGTAGTTCTGGTCTGGCTCTCCCCAATTCGAATAAATGGAACCTATGCATGTCGGGTGGGGTGATTGCCTGCTGCTCCAACAATTTATTTGTATGCCATGTGTGTGAACTGAAATGTTACATTCAGTTATTTTTGTACTGCTTCTTTGTATTTGAACTTGCTGAAGAATGAGGTCATGCAATATGATTGGAATGTCATGGTTTCTTGTTTTATCATCCTCTTATTAGTTGTTGTCTTATGGATTGGCCCAAAATTGAGATGGCAAAATGTGCATATACGCACGATTAGACATTCAAAATGCATGAACTGGTCTTGTAAACCGAGAAGAGCAATAATTGATGATCTGAAGACTGGAAATGCCCTGCCAAAAATGTCGACAGCGAATTTGAACTGGAATCACTTGAACCACGCTCAGCTCGTTGTAGTTAGTATATGGTGTTTAGGTGAATCTACAGCCTCTGTATATATGACCAGACAAAATACACAATTTTACATGTACTCATTTTAGGGAGAGGTATGGTTGCTCCACGGTGCAAAAGCCAAAAAGTCCTCTCTTTTTTTTCTTGAAAAAACAGAGGAAATGCAAGGTTGAGTATTCTGCATGATTCACTCATATAATTTCATCTCTCATGTGAGGAAAGCCTACTGGTTAAGCAGACGAGTAGTAGTTGCTAGTGGGGAGTGGATTAAGGATGTGTTTGGTTCCTGTCATCAAATGAAATAGCACGAATCGGTTTCGCCCCTAAGGTCCATTCGCGCGTTTGGATAGTCAAAGGAACGAAAACCACATGGTTCCAGGAACGCATATTCCCTGTTTATGCCTTCCTGCATGGTTCCTCTAAATCGAGTAGACCATGCGGAAGCGCTCACACAACCTCTCTGTCTCGCACGAAGCCTCTCACTTCTCCTTCTCTTGCACGAACCTTGGCTCCCTCGCTGGATCCGCCCCGCCGGCTCCTCCTCCCTGGATCCGCCCCGTCGGTTCCTCCTCCTTGGATCCGCGCCGCTGACCGCTCCCCTCCTTCATCCACGGCGCGGGCCGCTCCCCTCCTTCATCCGCGGTGCGGCCGCTCCCCTCCTTGTATCGCGCTATCGGCCTCTTGATCCTCTTGTTCATGCGCTTCGACGGTCGCTCGATCCTCTCTCTCGATCGCACCGACGACCAGGAAGACGCGCACCAGTGCCCAACGCTCAACCAATAGCCATGGCACGGTGGATGCATGAATCGTGGATGCGTGGCTAGCAGGGAGACGACGGATGCGGGGCTAGCAGGGGGACGACGGATGCGAGACTCACGGCCAGGAAGAGGCGCTCGGGTGGCAGCCGGGGAGGCGGCCGACGCGGGTGGCACCGATGGTTGCGAGGTCATTCTATTCCATCAACTAAACATTGAGAGAGAACCATTCCATTCCACCTCATTATTCAACCGTACATAGAGACGGGGCGTTCCATTTCGATGGAATGGAACCATGACATCCCATTCCACTTGGTTCCTCAACCAAACACACCCTAAGAGCATTTTCAACAACAACCTTGTAATAGGACAGCTGCCCAAAACAACATATATTTTTGCTTGGGCCATAAAGTTTCGGATGTGTCTCTTTTTGTAGTGTGAGTGCAACGGTGGATGGCCTCGGTTCAACTGAGCACCACTTCGATATGCCCCGTTGAACAGACAACGCTAGAGCGGTACTACCGTTCTCATGAGCGATACTATCGTCAAAAGACATAGGTAACAAAGAACTAGCGGTAGTGGAAGAGGAAGTACCGCTCGAAGCGGTACTACCATCTAACTATCGGATAGGTAAATTCGGCACTAGAAACTTGCATAGAAGAATTTCCTCCAAGCGATAGTGACAGCGTCAGTAAAATGCGGAAGTACCGCTAAGAGAAATTAGGCAACATAAATTTTGAGAGAAGGAAAATCACAAGCGATAGATACTGCGGTAGTCTATAGGGAAGTGTCGTCTGAGCCGTACTATCGTGGTACCGAGCGGTAGTACCGCTTGGGTGCAATAAAGTTATCCAAGAAAACACGTGGATTCTCCATGTTGCGGGAAGGGTATGTGGGTGCAAATGGGCTTGTGTATGTGTTAATTTCACCCATAACTTTTCAAAGCCCCCCCTCATACGTCTCCAACACATGTATACTTTTTTATTGTTTCATCCTACCTTTATATAGATCTTATATATTTTAGAGGCCATTTTATATCATTTCTCGAAACTAACCTACTAACCTAGTGCCCACTTCCAGTTTCTGTTTTTTCCTATTTTCTTGTTTCGCGGGAAATCACTACCAAACAAAGTCCAAACGGAACGAAATTTTATGGTGATTTTTTCTGTACCAACACGGACCCCTCGAGCATCCGGAGGAGACCTGAAGCCACAAGAGAGGGCCACAACCTTAGGAGGCACCCCCAAGGGGGCGCGTCGTGTGAGCTTGTGGGCCCCTAGAGCCTCTCCTTCGCCGCCTCTTCGTCCTATAAGTTCACATATAGTCCAGAAACCCTAAAAGGAGCGCCGAAACAATTTTACCGATGCTGCAAGTTTTTGTTATGCCACGATCACATCTGCATAACTCTGCAGTACTCTGTCGGAGGAGAAACGATCACGGAGGTCATCCACATCAACCATGTTGCCTCCATGATGATGTGTGAGTAGTTCATCATAGACCTACGGGCCATAGTGATTAGCTAGATTACTCTCTCTTTCCCTCTCTATGATCTTCAATACCATGTTCTCTTTGGGGATCAATCCGATATAATCCTCTTTTGGAGTGTGTTTGTTGAGATCAGATGAATTATGGGTTATGATCAGATTATTCATTGAAGAGTAATTGAATCTTCTCGTAAATTTATAATGACTTTATTATGTATGATTGTTATAGCTATATATGTTTTACGGTCTATGAGTCTTCTTTGGCCTATAGATGAGTGGATCATCACAGGGAATGGTGCATAGTAATAGGTTCAATCTTGTGGTGTCCTCTCCGAGTGACAGAAGGAGTAGCGAGACACGTATTTGTATTGTTGCTACTAAGTATAAAACGACAGGGTATAAACATATTGCTTGTCATACTTTGTATACATTTTGATATCTTGCTTAAAGCGTCATTCTTTTTATCATGAACTTAATACCATAAATGCATGCTGATAGCGGTCGATTGGTTGGGTAATAGTAGTAGATGCAGACAGGAGTGAGTCTATTCGTCACAGACGTAATGCTTATGTACATGATCATACCATGAATAAAATCATAACTATGCGCTTTTTTATTAATTGTTCAACAATAATTTGTCAACCCACCGTATGTTATGTTCTTGAGAGAGATGCCTCTAGTGAAAATTATAGCCCCCGGACATATTCCACATATTACCAAAGCTTCATTTACTTACTGTCGTTTACTTGACCGGCTAGGTGAGGGCGTGGGTGGCAACCTAAAGCCGCTCAAGCCATTTTTTTGCCGGTTGACCATAGACGGACTTATTTCGGCTCGTGGGGGCGCCTTAACGGTTTGAGATGCTCTTAGGGCCAGTTCTGTTCACCTCATAATTCTTCAAAATCATAATTCTCGGAAACTGCCCACATAATCGTCTCGCCACAAAATTGTCTGTCCAGTTCTTTTATGTAATTCTAGCATGTAATTGTTGTTTGAGTTGTATGTTAAAATGTCTAAAACGCCCCTAGACTGAAAATGGAGAAGGGGAGGCGGCGGCGCAAGAGCAGGGTGGTCGGGCGGGGAGGCGTCGAGATGTGGCGGCCCGACTGGAAGGAGAGGAGGAGAAGGGGTGGCGGCCTGGAGACGTGGGAGCAGGGTGACCGGGTAGGGAGGCATCGAGATTTGGCAGCTCGGCGGGATGGAGAGAAGGAGAGGGGGCGGTGGCGGCGCAGGAGTAGGGTGGCCGGGTGGGGAGGCGTCGAGATGTGGCGGTCCGGCGGCATAGGGTGGTGGCCCAACGACGCAGGAGCAGTGTGGCCGGGCGGGAGGCGTCGAGATGCAGCGGCCCGGCGGGATGGATATGAGGAGAAGAGGCGGCGGCGGCGCAGGGGTGGCGGCCCGGCTGTGCAGGACTAGGGTGGCCTGTCTGGGGAGGCGGCGACGCAGGGTGGCGGGGATCTGACGGCTGGCGGCGGCACTGGGGTGGTGGAACGAAACGGGTGGCTCTGTTTTGGCCCTGTTGCGGTGTATTCCTAGTGGCAATTTGAACGTAATATCGCCATTCAATAGGGATAGCAGTTCAAAACGAAAGGTTTTCTTTTGAGTGGCTGGCTAGAATTGTCAGAATTGTCTGGTTTTCACAATTCTGAAAATGCACTAGTAATTCTCGTAATTCTCACATAATGATCGGGAAGAAACGAGTTCTTTTGAAATTGTAATTTCTCGGGAAATAATTCTTAAGAATTGAGTCAAAAGAACTGGCCCTTAGCTATCGAGTACACAGAGGTCCATCCGCCTGGTGACGCCGGTTGTAGATATTTTTATCATGGGCACCGCTCTGCGTCGGCGTACCAGCGCGAGCGCTCCCGTCGGTCGGGCGACAGTCGTTCGATATGACTGCGATAGCCGGCGCACAACCCCGCGTGCCTCCGACTTCCTGCCGCACGAGCACCCCATCCCTCTCCCCCTGTCGTCGCCGCTCGTGCGCGCACACGCTTGTCCCCCGAACTCCAGTTTGAAGCTTTTTTCACTTTGGTTGAAACTTTTTTCATGTCATTTGAAGCTTTTTCCATAACGATTGAAGCTTTTTCCATGTCGCTTGAAGCTTTTTGCTGGTTGTAGCAAAAATGACAGGCTTTCCTCGTCGGTCTGTGGTTGAAGCTTTTCAGACATATGGTTGAAGCTCTTGTGTCAACGATTGCAGTTTTTTGTGTTTCGCTGTCGCCGGTTGAAGCTTTTTTCTAACCGGTTGAAACTTTTTTCATCGTCGGTTGCAACATTCGCGGTTTGCGTGGTGGGTGGCCCTTGATTCCCCTCGTCTCTGGTTGAATCTTTCGACAATGCCGGTTGTAGCATTTTTTATCGCCGGTTTGAAGATTTTTTCGTCCCCGGTTGCAACATCGTCTTCTCTGTCATAGCTTTTCGTCTCCAACACCGGTGGCATCCGATGCGATTCCATGACGGCCGACGGAACGAGATCCAACAGGGGAGAGACGCCGGCCTAAAGGAACACCGCGGATCTACCCGACGAAGGCAGGGGCCGGCGATGTCGACGGCAACAGCGCAGGGGCGCGCGGGGGAAGTACGCGAGGGGACGACGACGGCCTGCGCAAAGGGAAACGCCGATCCACGCAAATCGAATGAATGTGGTGCGTCCGGCCGAAACGGTTCTCCGAGAGCGCCGTGTATAGATGTTTATCATTCATCTATACTTGTGAGAAACAGCGCGTGAAAGCGCACCAATGGTCCGTTGTGCCCACGGCTCCCGACGCCTTGCCGTGGCGAGGCCGCCGTCGACCGGCCAGCGCGAGCCCATCGTCCCCGCCTCCCCCAAGGCCGTCCGTTACTGACATGTGCGCCCACGTTCGCCGTGGACCCGACGGGTCAGCGTCCCGGGCCCATCCCACGAGAAAGCCACGTTCCAGACGCGTCCTTCTTTCCCGGAAACCGACGCGCCACGGGAACTCCGGCGTGCCTCCTCCCACCTGAACCAGCAAACACGTGGGTCCCACCCCCAACTCGAGTGCCGGGCCCGCGGTCAGCGTCCCCGGCGTGCTCGCCATCGGGGCCAGCTTTCCTTGTCGCCGTTCGAAATTCGAATCGAACGCCCTCCCACGAGCACGAGGCGGAGCGAAACGGACGGTCGGAAGCTCCCCCCGGAGGAGAGAAAAAGACAACGGCTACCTCCCCCACCACCCCCGCTTCCGTTTTGTCTCGTCCACATCGGCGTTCTTCTTCTTCATCGGTCGTCACCCCTTTCCTCCTCAGTCCTCACTCACGCCCGCAGTGCCACGCGGACGTCGATGGGGAAGTGGATCAGGTCGCTGGTGGGCCTCAAGGCGCCGTCGTCGTCCGCCGCGCCGGGGAAGGGGCCGCGGAAGTGGAGCCGGCTGTGGCGGGGCGCGTCCAGGGACGCCGCCGGGGGCTCCGAGACGTCCTCGACCACGTCGTCCACGGTCGTCGCGGCCGTGGCGCGGGCGCCGCCCGCAGACTTCCGCGTGATCAGGCAGGAGTGGGCCGCCGTCCGCATCCAAGCCGCCTTCCGCGCCCTCCTGGTATGGTAAACCCAACGCGCAGATTACTCCCACGGTTTCGTGCCACCACTACGTATTCTGATCTCTGATGCGCTGCTGGGTGTCGATGAACTGATGATCTCGCGTGCGGTTGATCAGGCGAGGCGGGCGCTGAAGGCGCTGCGGGGCATCGTGCGGCTGCAGGCGCTGGTGCGCGGCCGGCTGGTGCGGAGGCAGCTCGCCGTCACGCTCAGCCGCATGGAGGCGCTGCTGAGGGTGCAGGAGCGCGCCATGGAGCGCCGGGCGCGCTGCTCCGCCGACGCGCACTCGCAGTCACAGGACGCGCCCACCGACCGCAACGGCCGCGCCCACCCTCTCAGGGAAACCGAGGTGCACACGTGTTTCCATCGCAACATGTCGTACTATTTGCATTACTCGGTAATGTTGAGAATGTACATGTCATTTTTATTCCTGCAATGCAAAGCTGACTGAATGGCTCCATTCCTTGTGGTGAGAATATGTTTTTTTTTTTTTTTGTGGGGAGCATTTGATGGAGGATCGGAGGAGACTGTGCCTTCCTGAAATATGGGCCTCCACTTCTTCTTTTTAGTTAGTTGTGGCCCATGGGCTCTGTTGTTGAGTCCACTCGCTTCCATTCCGAAAGGGAAAAAAAAACAGTCGTATGATGGCACAAATATTAGTTTCCTCCAAAAGAATGCCATTTAGTATTTTTTATCAGATCTGAATTCTAGTTATGGAGTAGTAACAAATCTTGACATGCACACGTTCTGCATCTAGTTGGTAAATAATTACTTGTACAAACAAAATTTTATTTGACCATGCGTTTTGGAGATCGTTTCGCTTCGAGTGAATTCCGGGATGATTTTGAAGCTGGAAATCGTCATCTGAATGCTCGACTCCCAAAGGGAGTTCAATTTAGTTCAAGTAGGTTCTTATATTTCAACTCTTGTATTTTTCTTTTCTTCTAGAGCAGCTTATGCATGATTTGAAAGGTTTGTACTGGTTCCTTAAAGAGAAAGAGATGTCTGGCTTAATATGGCTACTTTTATCTGAGAAGGACTTCTACCAGTATGACTAAGACTGATACGGACAGTTAAACTTCTTTTGTTTCGGATGATGATTGAGTCCATTATAAGATTGTTGGATTTTGCTTTCACATGTACCATGCATGTTTGAATCGATCCTTGTAGTGACGATGTTAGGTGAGAAAAGCAATACGTATACACCAAGGAGATGATATCTTATGCAATTAGTGATAGCCAACCATGTTTTAAGTTCAGAACACAGCTTACACACAATGGAGCCCAGAGGACATTTTTACATTTCTGTAAACTAATGAGGATGAGCAAATATAATATATTTGGTGTTTCCATTGGAGGAACTATGTAAGTTGATTAAGAGATGTGATATCATACTGGTTTGTGACGTAACTAACATTGTTAGCACTGTAGGAACAATGGTGTGACAGGCAGGGTTCTGTCAACCAAGTAAAATCAAGGATGCACATGAAGCATGAGGGCGCAGTGAAGAGACAAAGGGCAATTGCTTATGCTCATTCTCACCAGGTAAATGCTGAACCAATGGGAGATCTGTAATACTGCGTACACACCTTAATTTGATACTGAATTTTGCTCATAATTGCTCCAGCGACAGAGTTCAAGATACAGTGGAAGGCCAAGCTCCCCTGCAAGGTCCCTCAGGAACCACGAGTCTTATATAGAAGGATGGATGGCAACAAAACCCTGGGAGAGCACGCATGTGGACTCAAACCTCGGCGAGTCGCGGCGTCTACAGAGCTACAAGGAGAAGATGAACTTTGAAGATTCCAAATATTCATGTGCTGGCTCCATCAAGATCAGAAGAAACAATGAGTCAACCAGGGTTGAAGCAATGCCTCAACTGGCTCTCTCGGCTTCCTCTTCGGACTTTGGGTGCGATGAGAGCTCTCCGTCGACATCTTCGATGACCCCTGGATACTCTGCCAACACCTTGGGATCAGAGGCGAGATCCGGCAGTGGTGGAGGGCCGGGCTACATGAGCTTGACCAAAGCTGCTAAAGCAAGGCTGGAGGACGCCAGCGACAGTCGTAGAGGGCCGTTTCAGCTACAGAGGCAGCGATCTGGGGGCGTGCCGTATTACAACAGAAGGGTAGCACTCTCGTCGTTGGACTCCGAGAGCAATGCCGGCTCGGATGTTTCGGTCGCCGCAAGGAGATTGAACAGCTTGTCTCTGAAAGGCCAGAGCATGACCCGAAGCTTGGACAAGGAGAATGAGAGTTGGTTCTAGGTTGTTACTTGCTCGCATGGACAAACCCAGTTTGCACCTTGCATACTTTTTTCACAAGTTTCTTCTGCTTTAGCATTATATTTGTACACACCCAGTGTCAAGTTCATGTCCTCATTGCTTGCATCAATAAATATCTTAGATGACATTGGTCAGACAATTGCAAAGAACACTGAGTTGGAAAAAAAACGGCCATCTAATGTGTTACTGGCATGTGGTCCCAACCGCCTCACTGAGTTGGTATATCCTCCTAATTTAAAACCTCTTCTGAGACCGTCTTTTGTTAATCACATCTCCAAGTCATCTACTGCTGAGGACACATGTCAAAAGTTGAATCTCCTGGCTCTACTGCGAGCATCTCCAACAAGTTCCTTAAAAAACAACCCTCAAAGTGGTTATACGGGATATTCATATAATTTAGGGGATGTTTGCAGGTCAGGTACTTTAGCTGATTCCATATTCATATTCTCCAAAAACATGTTTTATCTCTCTCTCTCTCTTTAAACTAGCATATGCATGTCTACACTATTAACATAATAATTCAAATTATTTTATTTCGAACACACATACTTGATCATCATTTCAAAACCACAATTTCTAAAATAAAATTTGTCTCAAAATTCAAATTCAGTAAATGATTCAAAGTGGACATAACGAATGCTCCGACAACATTGATCAAACATGCAGCAAATGGTTCACCTAAAAAAGGACATCAATCATAAAGCATAAACATGAAGATCAATCATACAGCATCACTCCTAACTTCCACTACTATTGTCATGTTCACTTCAATGGCCATCCGCTTTGCCATGTGCATTTGCACCTGCACCCCCTGCCATCTTCGATGCTCTCATTCATACCTTGATTAACTCAAGATACTGTAGGTGGGAGGGGTCAAGTCCTATAGGGCTCATGAACATGATCTTGTATTCTTGCTCCATTTTCTTCGCCTCGGCTTCCTCTGCAAGGACTTGCAACTTCTCTTCTTTGATTGCCGCCTTGGGCTCCTCACATGTCACTTTAAGCTCCACTAATGCCTTGAACTCAAACCACCTCAAGCTGTTCTCTTGTTTTTTCACTTTCTCCAACTTACTTCTGCTTGCTATGATCTCGTCCACCCCAGCCTTGAATGACTGAAGGATTACCTAGGTTGGGCTGGTGGCAACGAACTTGGGTAGAGGAGGCCAGGGCGGTCAGTAGTACAAGGGTCACGGCGGACAGCAAGGCCACAACAGACAGGGGATGCGGGGTCGACGGCGTTGGCGAGCGAAGGGGCCTATGAAACTTCACGCGACAGAGGGAGGTTGTTTCCCGCCAGGTTTAAGTGCCAGGGCAATGCTCTGCGGCGCGCCGGCCCAATCGTTCGGCTGGCCGCACGGGGACCGCCTGATCCGCAGCTGTACAGGGCCGCGTCGTTAGATCTTCATACAACAATTGTTTCTCGATGCAATAAATTTCGTTCACGATGAAGTAATTTTCGTCAACGGTTGCAACAAAAATATAGTTGTAACAAAAAAATATCTACGTAATCGTAGCAAAAAAAAACGAAACTGATGATGTGTGGTATCAAAACAAAAAAAGGGTTGTAGCAAAACAATCTGGTGAACTCGGGTTGCAACTCTAACGAACGTGTATGCAACTTTTTTACTAAACGGTTGCAGCAAAAAAAGATACCGGTTGTAACAAAAATCAACACGGTTGTAGCAAAAAAAATCAACGAACTCGAGTTGCAACCAAACATGGATGTAACTTTTTTAATGAACAAGTTGCAATAAATGGAAAAGGCTGGTAGCAAATTTAACCGCGGTTGTAGCAAATCTACGTTAAAAAAATGTCGCATGTGTGGGCCAGCCACCGCGCAGGCTGCGTGCGACCGGCCGAACGGTTCGACCGGCGCACCGGCTATAAGCGTTTCCCATGTTTATATGGTTTATACATGTCTCCTATTTTCTCGCATATGTGGGAAGCAGTTTTTTTACATGCGATCGTTCCCAACCCTTAAACTTTCATCTAACGACCGTCAGTCATTTTATACCTTCAACCATTCTCTTAAAAACACATTACAACACCTCATCTTCTTCCTTCCCACACTTTCTTTCCAACCGCCCCCACTCATCATCGACCAGACCGTCAACCACAAGCCTCTCCTCCCCGCCCTCCCCTCAACCGCTGCTCACCATCATGTTGCCGCCGTCCCCGACCCTCCCTCTAGCCCCAATGATGCCTAATTTTCTTTCCGACAAACCTGCACCACACACACGCCCCTAAGATAGATAATGGGGTCGTTTGCCATCCTAAGTTAGATAGTCTGGTCGCCGGCGAGCTTGTTCCTTTCCTCCGACGAGTCTTCCTCCCCTTTCATTGTTCGTTCCTTCACATGAAAATCGATGACCCAAATTTTGAATTAAGGCAACTTACGATTACCTATTGTGATTTTTTTTATACGAGAAAGTGGATCTGTTGGAGATGCTGTCACACTGTACATACGGGTCACCAACGAACGGTCGATGAAATTGACAAATCTCCCCGTTTCAATCGGTTGAGATAAAATTGACAACGGCGCGCATGTCGTGTTCCTGAAGATCCCGTGACGCGCCTCGGGGGCTCGGGGGATCGCACATTCGCGCAAACAATTTGCGCTGCTTGCTCGGATTGGCCCTTCCCAATATACGATGCGCTCATCGGATCTGAACCGAGCGCCGTCCATGTATGTAAAGTAAAGCATTCACTTTGCGGTTAACACGTCTCCCTCCCCTTTGACCTGTCTATTTCGGCCACGTTCGACTAACCATCTTGTTGATGATGCCTTTCGCTAGCTAAGCTTTCACCTGCTCGATCGAGACCCAAAGGCCAGAGCCAAAAGTGTGTTAGAGTACTGCTCGTAGCTGTTACCGCCGGCGCTGTCTCCTGACACTGACGGTGCTAGTGGTAACTTGTTCGGTTCGGTGGCGTGCATGCTCCTCGTGCCACAATGGAGGCATGGTTAGACGATCCAGATTTGCATGGCGTACTGTAGGGCCGGCGACGGATGGTCCATGTCTCCATGCGATGCGGCATCGGCGCCGGCGAGAACAGTGCGGCCCATGCCGTTATCCTGAGGCGGGGCAGCGGCAGTCAGTGTGACGGGACGGGCAAGATTCTCGAGGACGGCGGGAGGGAGACAATTCAGAGTTACAGGCTTTCGTCAGAGCAGGGATGGGGGACCCGGGGCTACGGCGATTGGTGTCAATTGGCATGGCGTGGCGTGGTCACCGCGCGCGCGAAAGTGACAGCGACGAAGCAGGGGGCGCGACCCCGACCCCGGAGTTAAATGGAGCCGGTCGTTACCCAGCGTCACCTCGTAGCAGCTGTCTTGACGCCACCACCGTCGGCGCGCGCAGCCACGACGACGCCGCCGCCGCCGCGAGCCGAGGTCGGTCGGAGAAGTGCCCGGTCGGCCGGCGATGGCGGATGGGGCGGCGAGCAGGTTCCGCACGGTGTGCGTCTTCTGCGGCAGCAGCGCCGGCCGCCGCAGGGTGTTCGGCGACGCCGCCCTCGACCTTGGCCACGAGCTGGTGGGTGGATCAAATGGCCAAACTAGGAGCTACAAACTCGCCTCTGCTCTGCCAACGCGCATCTTTGCTAGCTATATGCTCCGCAGCTCCATGGCCGTGCGGCGTTTGGGTTGCGAGAGCTAAGCCGTGTGGGATTCATCGATCCTTGCAGGTGAGGAGGGGCGTCGACCTCGTCTACGGCGGCGGCAGCATCGGCCTCATGGGCCTCATCGCGCGGACGGTGCTCGACGGAGGCCGCCGTGTCGTCGGGTACGTACGTCCGTCCGTGTACAGCTTCCTTCCCTTCTGCACGAGTTCTCCTCTGCTTCTTGCAGAGATGCTCTGCTCTGCCGTTCTAAACTTCTAATACTTGCACTGAGTGTTTCTTGGCAGGGTGATTCCCAGGGCTCTCATGCCCGTCGAGGTACGCTACCTCGACGATTCAGATTTCTATCTATCTACATTCTACTGCACGTACTTAGCATTCTGTACGGGTAGCCTCCCAGAGTAAGAAAATGCTTTCCGGTTCAGTCACGTGGTGTGTACTGATGTTTGAAATTCATGCATCTTCCGACTCATCCTGAAACTGAACTGTGAAAGAAGTGAAAGTTCTTGCACTTTTCCTGCAATAATTTTAAAAGAAGTAAAAAAAACATAGAGAAATTCATGTGAATTTGGTCAAGGTTTTTATTTTTGTCATCTGAATCCAGCCGTACACCTGAAGTTCACTTGGCACATGAGGTTATCTCAGCTGAATTTGAAGTGTGTGGCCAAACATCCAAATTAAGTGCATCTTACTGAAATGCTGACCATGCCATCCCAGGGGGCGACGGATTGACACGTGTCTGATTTTGTACGTACAACATTATATATCCATCTGCCGTTTCTCTGAAAGTTTCACTTCAAATTGTACCGACAGATATTAGGTGAGAGCGTGGGAGAAGTGAAGGTTGTATCTGACATGCACGAGAGGAAAGCAGAGATGGCTCGACAGTCCGAAGCATTCATCGCTCTTCCAGGTTCCACATGTCTAACGATCTTCCTAATCGTTCTGCCATCATCGCTGATAAGTAAGTAGAAATTGCTTACAATTTTCTGTTCATCAGGGGGGTACGGAACCATGGAGGAGCTGTTGGAGATGATAACATGGTCCCAACTCGGAATTCACAACAAACCGGTAAGCAACCGAGGATAGCAAAACGCTCTTATATCATGGAACGGAGGGAGCAGTAGATTATACTGCATGACAAATTTGGCCGCAGTTTTTACTCCAAACGAATCGAGATTTCCAAGGCTTACAAAGAATTAATATCAATATAGGTTGGTCTGCTAAATGTGGATGGTTACTATGACACCCTGCTGGCACTGTTTGACAAAGGCGCCAGAGAGGGCTTCATCAACCCAGATTGTATGCACATACTTGTCTCCGCGCCAACCGCCGCTGAACTGCTGACAAAGATGGAGGTGATTTGATAATTTCTTTGTGAAATTCAACTTTAAATTCTCGTACTACATTTTAAAATGTGTTCTACATGTCCTTTTTTTTCATGTGTCCAGCAATACACTCGGTCGCACCAGGAGGTGGCCCCATCAACGAGCTGGGAGGTCTCCGAGCTTGGCTACACGAGATCACCACCGGCTGATGGATGAACCCTAGCTTTCATTCCACATTTCCACTGATACGATGATGCATTTGTTGTTTTTCTTTAATGTTTTTTCCTATGTGCCAACAGAAATTTAACATCACGATTGAGATATGATTTTCTCTTGGTTTAATTGTACGGTGTGCTTGTCGTTGCCATCTATGGTTTTCAAGTTTGAATTGCATTGCCAAGTATGTTCGTTCTTCTTGTTGTCTAAGGTGAATCCGATCCGGCCTTGGTTGTACGCGTAGAAGCATATGGGACATGTTATAGGTGACTTATACTTTTTTTGGCTTCCTGACAATTTACAAGCATTGCAAAAATTCATAAAAAAGTTACAGTAGCTATTACAAGTTAAGTAATTGACTGGCAAAAATCCATCGTGTGATCTTGTGCACAACTCCATAGTTGTCACATTTTTATACCCAAATTTATATAAATATGTTGCTATGCCTTCTCTAGAGGGATAGCTATAGTTTTCCATAATTGAGAAGACGTAATTTGTTATGTATGTTTATCTAATATAATGAGTGCATTCTGCGTTTTACTTCTTAGTTGGCGTTATTATCTCATTTTACGAGAATTCTACCAGATTACTCATTTAGTTGAAATATATTTACATTTTTACCGTATATAAGTTTTGAACCCATTATGAAGCTCAAGATCATGTTGGCAGCCATGGTATGTCACGACAATCCCCACAGTACAATGAGAGTTGTTGTGGAGTAGTTTAAAGCATACAGGGTGCTCTTGTCAAGCAACCTCCATGACGACCTTCCTATGCTTTGTTGGCCGACCGACGTATGTCGTATCATCCAAAAACTCATCCACAGACCACAACAAATCTTGCTCCACGCGTAAACCGGCAAGGTACTACGAGTATCATGCCCTTAAGCTCAACACACACATCCTCAATAAATCCGCCCATGCGTGTGGTTCTAGAGTTAGAGACGAGTCACTCTATGCCAAGATCAAGATCAACTATGGCTTCATGAGCTCCCTGTTGTACGTCTGTGGGATGCAGGAGCCAACAATTATCCGGCCCACGACAAGAGGCTCATGACGTTGCTAACACGTGGTGAACTGGCAATGAACCTAAGAGATAGTGTAGCTATGCGCTATTTTTTTTCCAGTTTGTGTGTCTTCCTCATGTATTCTCGTTTGAGTTCAAAAACAATCATATGACAAAAGCTAGGCCCGTGTAGATACCAACAACCCTAAACTGACACAATTAGTGTGGACAAGACCAAATAACAACATAATGGTCCTCGAAAACAAATGCCTCCATATGGTCAAAACAGAGTCTTCCTCATTATCCTCCAACAAAGACTAAGGTAGAGCAACAACATAACCTTGAATCAATAAGCCACATGATCACAATTAGTCATCCACTCAAAATCTTTCCATCGTCCATTGATCAGTCAACAACATGTGACCACAGTTAGATTGTGTAGACTTACATTTGTCTCCCAATATGAATGGTCATTTCAGGTTAACTATGACAAAATGGGGCTTAGAAAGCTAAGTGCCACACCCCAACTACTTGAGATGTGGTCCTAAGGTGTGAAAGCGGTCCACAACTTGAATGGAGTAAAATGTAGAAATACATTTGACTGCCAAATTATAGATATTTATCATGCAACTTGCCTAAGGAAGGCCGTGACATGAGCCATCATATACTCCTGAATTTTGTATGAGTGAGTGAAATATAAATTTATTATCACAACAGAATTCTTATATGACGCAACAACAAATGTAGAGAACCAAAAAGTCGGTACCAAATTGAAGTGTAGCACACACCTCTCACAACAGAAGGTAATATAAGTTGGCTAAAGAGCATGTATTCCATGTTATAACCATCATACGAGAGGATTCACCGTCTACATGCACATAGCAAGGGAACTAGGGAGCACTTGGATTTAGAGGCATCAAGTGTGATAACTTCACCAACAACCATTACAGCTTAGATGTTCCAATAAGCTTCACATCCATATGCACCCATATAATTTGGATGAAATGAAGCATAAGTGAATGAGATACAATAAATTCAGAATGGACTCCACATGATCTTCCCTCTCACGCGCCCACCACCACTAGTTTCCTCCTTGTCCTGGCCAACCACAATAGGTGCCCAGATGGATATAATGGTTCGTCGCTGGCTCTACAAATGTATTTATAAACATGGACGACTTACACATACTCTTTTCGTACCTGTCTCCCCTAATCTGCTTACGAATATAGAGGTTGTTACCCAATTGTTTTGACGAAATACATCTCTAAATTATCAGAGCATTTAAAAAATTACTTGTACCCTTGGTAGTTTGTGTCCAGCAATACACTGAACTGCGCTAGGAGCTACTCCCTGCAAGATCTCAGAGGTTTCCTACGCAAAGAGCACCAATGTGTCTAACGGATGAACCCTAGCATGCATTTGCGTCCCAAAGGCAACATGTTACACTCATGAAGTGATGGTCACTAAATTTCATATTTTCTTCCATGTTCATAAGTGCAAAGAAAATTTAATGTCATGACCAAGAGATGATTTTCCATTGCGTTCAATTATACGACGTGCTTGACATGCAAATCTTCACTTTTCAACTTGAATTGCATCACCAAAAGCGTATGAGTTCGTTTACAGTGTTCATGTGTGATTCGGCGAATGATGCACAGATAGGAGTAGCGGCAATGTTACATGTGACTAGTGAGTCACCGTTGATGGGATTTATACTCATTTGAAGCTTATTTTTCATTGATTAAGGAAGCAATGACGATTTGAGTGATATGATTCCTATTCATCCTTGCTTCGTCCTACTTACAGTGAAAATAAAATTTTGTTTCCGAGCACCTTTTTGAAAGTAGGTACATTTTCTTTTGGGATCGGAAGAACTCAAAGTGGGCTACAATTTTTTTATTGCAGCAGATCACCAAAGAGACTCTATATTAGCCATGGTTCATCAACAAAGGCCGACAACTGTGCCAATTGCAAATTGATCTCCACATTCTTCATTTCTTTGATGTCGCTGGATAGGTTGCTCTGTTCTTTCAGCTCCAGCAGCACAACGTTTCTATGGAGCACGACGCCCATGAATTCCACGACCGCATGCACACGAACTACGGTGTTGCCAAAACTAAAGTCATATGTGGTACAATAACAAATGCAAGTAATCAAAAAAAGTAGGCGGCATATTAAATTGTTACTTTTTCTCTAAAGGGAGAATAATATAAGCCGACCGAAGAAGTCGATCTCACACTATGCTCAATACTGGAGGACTTCCAATTATTTTGCACAACACCATTTTGTTATTCTATACGTGTCTTAGTGCACATACAAAGAAAATGACATGCTAGGAGTTAAAAGGATGGGGAATGACACTTCCACATTAAGAGCGTCTGAACCTGCACCTAGGTCACGTGCCCGGGCTTGGCACCATCATTTACATAAACCCCGGTGAGCTTTTCGTTCGACATGCCTTTAGGGCGATGGTTCCGGGCATTCGCCTCACTACCGAGAAATGGCACTTTGTCGGCAAGAGGTGCATGCAGCCCCCATTTAGGGAACCAACCGCAAAAGAATATGTCCTATGTTCTTCGCCACCGTCCGGCCTTTTATCTATGTTCATCTTCATTCCTTTCTTTTGTAGCTTGATCGGGGTTAATCCAACTTGTATTGTGTTCTTTTGCTTGCTAATACATGCAAAGCCAACAATCTGTTTGGTATTTCAGAAACAAAAAGTGCTGCAAGAGCCAGCAACTTCCACCTGTTTTTTGAGCTGAGCCAGTAAGTTTCACCTTTTTTGTAGAAACCGCCTAGCTAGGCCGCTCCATGTTCTATGGGCCCACCAACACCGTCTCCCTCCATGCCTAGACTGACTAACCATAACATATGGCCAAGCCTATTTGGCGCGGGGGGTTGGTTAGCGACCCCCCCCCCCTCCGCGCCCGTACGTAAATTTCTGGGCAGGCCGAAGTAGCCTTTTCCCAGTTTTGGGAACTCTGTAGAACCTTCTCAGACCACTTTTTTAATGATGTTACTGCTTTTTTTTCATTTCCATTCTCCCCTTTCTTTTTTACTTTCTTTATTTTATTCTTTTATTTTTCATTCTATGAACATCCTTTTCAAATTGTGTGAACAATGTTTTTGTAATTGTGAACATTCTTTGAAATCATGAACAATATTTGGAATTCTTGAACATTTTTTGATATAATCGTAAACATTTTTCCTAAATTCATGAAGATTTTTTGTAAACTGCAAACATTTTTTAACTAAAATGATTTTTACTACCATTTTTAAATTCCATGTACATTTTTTCGAATTCATGAACATTTTCTGAATCAATGTTTTTTTGTAATTCGTTGAATATTTTATATTTTCTGTACATAATTTTAAAATGATTATTTTTAATCCATGGGCATTTTCTCAAAACTTTGAACAATTCTTTGAATTTTTTAATACATTTTGAATTCGTTATTTTTTTTTTGGAATTTGAGAACATTTTTAAACTCTCGGGCATTTTTCGAATTTGAAAAAAATTGAAATTGTGAACTTATGAAGAATTTATAGAATAAAAAGTAAAAAAATAAATGAATAAAAGTATAGGGGCCCAGCATTGTTTCTTGCCTAAATATCTGATAATTGGTTTTTTCTGCTTATTTCCTTTTTTGGTTCTTTTTTCTTTCCTTTTTTACTTTTCTTTTCCAATCTAAAGAAGAAAAAAATCGAATTTCAAGAACAAGTTTGAAAATCGAAAACATTTTTTGGAAATCCAGAACATCTTTTGATTTTATGAACAAAGTTTGAAAACGACAAATTTTTTAAATCTGGAACATTTTGTAAAAGCAAGAAATTTTTCAAAATTTAAGAACAATTTTCGAACACAAACTTAGTTTGAAATTGAACGGAATTTAAATATTTCAAACATTTTCCAAAAACACTGAACTTTTTTTGAAAATACCAAACATTTTCTTAAAATACCAAACATTTTTTAAAAGAATGGAACATTTTTTGAAAGCCACGAATATTTTGTTGAAGTTATGATTGTTTTTCATAAACGGCAGCTATTTGAAATTTAGAACATTATTTTAAAAAATTATTGAATTTGAAGAACAATTTTTGAAAATTCAGAATTAAAAAAAAATAGAAAGTATTTTCTGATTTTATGAACAAAGTTTGAAAAATGACAATTTTTTGAAATTTGGAACATTTTAAGATCGAGAACATTTTGAAAAAATTAAGAACAATATTTTAACATGAACTTAGATAAAAAATGAATAATTTTTTGATATTTCAAACAGCTTTTGAAAATACCAAACATGTTCTTAAAATACCGAACAATTTATTAAAATGTTAAACCTTTTTTTTAATTTCTAACATTTTTGGAAGTTATGAATATTTTTGATAAACGGCAACTATTTGAAATTTAGAATATATTTTAAATGCAAAATCATTTTCCGAATTTGAAGAGCAATTTTCGAACATTAACTTATTTTAAAAGGATAAAATAACATTGAAAAAAGAAAAAGAAACAAACAAAAAAGGAAAGAAAAGAAAAAAGAAGAAGGAAAAAAGAGAAAATGGAAAACGAAAAGAAATTGAAAAAAAAAACGGTTTAGGAACCTTCAGGTTCCCAAAACTGTAATCCTGGGACCCTTCTAATGGACCGACCTATCTCGGTGGATCTTTTCCTCCCTGCGTGCGATAGCCCGAGAACTTGACGCAGAATGCGTCAAATTGCATTTTCCCTAGGTCGCTACCAAGCGACTTGTGGGAAATCGGAGCTCTCGTAACATATCCCCACATTGTTACTATGGTCCGATGTTACCCTTATAGACGGATTTCTTAACATGGACTGTTGGCATATACTTGTTTTGCACCGGCCGTCACTGAACTTCTTACGAAGTTGGACGTGATTAGATAATTTTGTGAAGAAGTCCATCTTTAAATTCTGAAAGCATGCAAATTTCTTTACTTGTACACTTGTTTGTTTTACAACAATACACTTGGAAGTACCCCCGACAACGAGGTGCAATATCTCGGAGCTTGGTTATGGAAGAGCATCACTCGCCAATGGATGAATCATAACATGCATTTGCCTCCCAAAACGAATGTGTTCCACTCATGAAATGATGATCAATGAATTTCATGTTTTTGTTCCACGTTCATAAGTGCAAACATAGTTCAATGTCACGATCAAGCGATGGTTTTTCATTGCGTTTACTTTTACAGCGTGCTTGTCATGTATATCTCCAATTTTCAAATTTGAATTGTATCGGCAAAAGTTCGCGGTTCTTTAGTAGTGTAACGTGTAATTCGTACAGTGCTAGATGCATAGAAGTAGTCGTAGCTGGGCCATGCCACACGTCACTGGTGTGGGATCCATACTCATTTGAAGCTCCTCCCTCTTTTTTTCTTCAATGACGAAGTGAGCGATATGTGGTTGGTATTCAGCATCGCTTCGCCTAAGATAGGGTGTCTCACATAATTTGCTTTGAGCACATTTTAGGAAGTAACCACATTCTCTTTTGGAAGAAGAAGAACTCAAAGAGGGTTACACTTTTTGATTGTGCATATCGCCATAATCCAACATCAAAGGCCAGCAGCTGTTTTTTTTTCTTCAAAACAAAGGGAGAAGTTTACCTTATCGATTAATCAGTAAGAAGAAAATTATCCAGTTAATTTAAGAAGGTCAACAACGGTGGCAATTGCCAAATTCCTCTCCATGTTCTTTGTTTCTTTGATGGGATAGGGCGTTGTTCTTTGGTCTCCCAAACACACGGCATTGATCTGGTGCACGACGCACATGAATTCCGCGGCTATGTGTGCATGCCCAACGCAACAAAAAGCCTGGTATTTTCACAACTAAAGTCGTACATAGTAGAATAACAAATGCAATTAATCAAGGACTCGACTACACAGCGGCACATCATACTCGCTCTTCCGTGGGCCGGCTACTAGCCATCCAGTACTCATGCGACTGGATTAAAAACTGCGATGACTCCATCATTCCGTGTCATGCACAGTGCTTCATAATAGCTTCTTTCTGTGCGGCGGTTTCTGCATGCAAACTAATACATCCAGCGTGACATCAACAAAGATTTTTTTAATATTGAATTTTTATTTTTTTATCTTTTAAACTAGAAATCCAATTGATTATCCGCTTTCATCGTTAGCTTTCTCGCAACGAGATCTTCAAAACTAGATCCCATGTCGACATGTTTCGACAACTTTTTTTTCGTCGATAGTTGTCAGATTACTATTATTTAGTTGTTAGATTACGAGACACTTAGTAGCCATATTTAATTAACTTAGTTGTCAACTTGGCAATCGTGTGTATAGATTTTTGGCAACTACGCTTGCTTAAACCCGACGACCATGTTTGACAAATGATTGTTGTCTTGTAGCAATTTTTATTATACATGATATAAACGTATGTCATATGTTGGTTTATCAATTTAAATATGTCAACTTGTCATATTTATATACAACTTTGTCAGAAAAATATTTTGCGTGCTTGCTAGTTTAACTATGCCGACCTGTCATATTTACTAACAATTACCAGAAAACAAAAAAGATTTCTTGCACGTTATTGTCCCAAAAAATTTGTTTATGCTTGCTGTTTGATTATGTCGAGATGTCATATTCATACATAATTTTTGAAAAATATGACGATTAAGTTATTTTTTATCAGACAATTAAGTACTTACTAATATGACAAGTAAGTGTAACAAATGTGGTAGGTACAAGAAAAAAAAAGTTGTCGAAACATGTCGACATGAGATCTAGTTTTAAAGATTTCGTCGAAACTAAGTCAACGACGAAAACCCATCATCGATCAAATTAATGGTTTTAAAGATAAAAACTTTTTGAATTTCGATCGTTTAAAACGAATCTGGTGACATCATTGCATGCATGCATGTATGAGAGGGGTTTGGTTGTAGGTTCGGTTTCTTTTTGCTGCTTTCTAGTTCGCATGCTGGTTCGCATCAATGCGGGATCTGGAACCCTTGTGGTCCTTTCTGACCATAATTGCTTGTAGTTCATCTCAATGCCCCATGCCCAAAACTCACCGTTCCAAGTGTTGTACAAATTGTGCATGTTGAAGTATGATGATACGTATGGCTCGACACTAATTTGTTGATCTGCAGCTGCCCGCAATACGCGACTGCAAGGATATCCCAGAAGCTTGGGCTTGTTGCAAGTGCACTCACACGAGGTTGCGCCAAGCGTCACAGCTTGTTTTTTTGCTCCCCTGTGGTGACCCTTAACAAACTTTGCTCGCACACTAACTTCCCATTTATTCCTAAGTGCATCTACCTGCCTGCACCCATGTCTTTACGACTTCTTTGCTTTGTCATCAAGATGTCTTTGCATCTTCTTAGACCAGGTCTTGTTCAAATCAACTAGTGCCTTGGCAACAGTGACTCTATCTGCAAAGTATGACATAGTCCGGTTCCAAGTTTCATCAATTAGTGCGGTGATAAGTAGTGCCCTCACCCCTTTAAGAACACCATTGTACACCTCGACATGTTGCTTGTCATTATACCGTATCTAGCGCCAGTGTCCTGAGACTGCGCCCACTTGTACAAATTGGGACAATTCTCACTGATTCACTGGCTCAAACTTATTACTGTTTGACGACCCCTCCGGTCTTCTCTCGCCAGGAGGGATGCGCGCTCGATCTGACCATTGATACCTGCCCAGATAGCATTCATTTTTGCTGCAGTTTTCTGCATGCACATCCTCTTGAATAGCTTGAACCAATCTTTGTTTTTGAATTTCGAATAAAAATTAGCTGCCAAATGCCTCATGCACCACCTTGTCTCCAGATCGGACCACCCCCAATCTGGATCTTGTGAAGCCTTAATTATCTCGAGCGGGCTTAATAGTCCGGTGTTGCGATCAGAGATGATGCAAGCCCCTTCCCGATCTTTGATGACACCCATCTTCAGGCAACACAGGAACCATAGCCAACTATGTTTGTTTTCGCTCTCCACCAGTGCATAGGCAATAGGAAAAAGTCGATTGTTTGCATCAGCTGCCATCGCCACTAAGAGTGTGCCCTTGTACTTTCCAGTGAGAAATGTACCATCAATTGATACAACCGGACGACAATGCTTGAATGCTTGTATAGTCTGGGCGAATGCCCAGAATAAGCGGTCCAGGATTTGCTCGTCCGGGTTCAATGGATTTGGACGTTCTTTCCGAAAAACTTGAGTCCCCCGGTTAGCAACTGAAATCTGATGCAACATTCTAGGGGCAAAAGAGTACGCCTCCTCATAGGTTCCATACAACCTCTGAAATATCTTTTCCTTTGCATGACGAGCCTTGCTATAGCTGACAGGGAAACCAATCAGATGAGATGCAGTTGCACGCAAAGCCCTAATACTAATATTAAGACTTTGCTGCACAATGGTTTGCATCACCTGTGACACATATTCTGCAGTCACATTGCGGTTCTCTGAAAGAGTGCCGGTTTGCTCACAACCATGTTGCTCTATTTTTGTGACATGCCCTGGCTGACATACCCCAGGCTTCTGGCGAGAAATAACTCTTCTGCGGTAACCCGCTTCGCGATGGATGCATATGAGCTTCAACTCCTTTTTATCAGACTGCTTCACTCTATGTTGCCTGTGTATATCAATTGCATAGCTATGTATTGCTTGTTTAGCAGATTTCTTATCTGGGAAAATCTGTCCAACGGCCAGACTCCCCACGTCTAGGCCATCAACAGAGTGAAATTCATTGGTGATGCTCATAACCTGTAAAAACTCTGGGTTGATTGCTGCAGCGACCACCTTCTCAGGAGGAACAACTTCATCATCATCTGATTCCGAACAGGCAGAAGAATGACCATCATCGTCATCATCTAGCGCCTCCGGCAATCCCTCGACATGTTCGCTCATGTCAACGACCGCAGACCAATATCCCGTGTGATACACTTGTTGGCCACCTGTTGGTTCCGATGGGCCGGCGTCGGGGGCTACAGTTATGGCCATATGTTGGCCACCCCTTGGTTCCGATGGGCCGGCGTTGGGGGCTACAGTTATGGCCAACTCGGCCTCACCGGCACCGCTACTGCACTCGGCGACATCACTGGCAGAAATGAACTCCACATAAACCATGGGTTGTCCATACATGGAGTTATTGGGATTGCTTGCAAAACCCATGTACGACGCCCATGCTCTTTCACCAGTAACCCGCCGCAGAACCCAACGATTTCCTCCCTCAACCACGAAAGCCTCCATGGTCATTTTTTCCATTCATCGCTGAACCAAACACCGCTCGGATGCACCTTCTAACTGCCGCATACTCTACATTAACCATGTCTTTCACTACAACCGTGGTCATCCCGCACCTAGACACATCCACACCAGAAGGACCCTCACGTACGATGTGCCCATAAAACACTAACAAATTTTCCATAGTACCTAACGAGCAGCCATATTTACATAGTTAGTCCACTAAAAATCATATTCTTATATTTACATTGTAATAATATCCATTACTTATCTTTTTTTACATATAACAATTTGACAAATATTCACAAAATGACTATACATCGACGCATAATAATTTATATTGTACCATTTGTGGCGACACTACATATACAAAATAAATACATCATAAATTAGAATATGTCATTCATACCTCTGGTTTGATAAGGATATCCTTACGAATACAAAAAAATCCTTCCGAATATCACAGTTAACTTATCATCAGTATAATATCAGCGAATTCGACCTATTATCATATGAACAAAAATATTACACACGCGTCTTGCATATATAATTACTACACATATTATGACATGAACAAAAATGCAGTTCCTAACACTAGTGGGGACGGGGCCTTTAGCCCCGGACCGTAAGGGGCTTTAGTCCCGGTTCACCAACCGGGACTAAAGGGGCGGGACTAAAGGCCTAACCTTTCGTCCCGGCCCTCTTACAAGCCGGGACTAAAGGTGCTCCACGTGGGCGCCTCGTAGCGCCCCACGGGCAGGACCTTTAGTCCCGGTTCGTTACACGGACCGGGACTAAAGATTTTCAGATTTTGCTGGTTTTTGGGTTTTTTTTTGAATGAAATTATTTTTGGGTTTTAGGGTTTTAGGGTTTAGGTGTTCGGGAGATTAACGTGATGCCTCGTTTGGTGTTCGGGAATTAGTTTTCATATAATTTAAATAGAAATAATTATGCATATGTATATATATATAAGATTAACTTATCTTACAAGCGATCATATATATATATATACAATTATATGGAGATCTGAATTATCGGGACTAGAGCCCGTCTATTCGATTACATGGACGAACATCAGTAATGGCCCTTAGCTACACTAAATCGTCCTTTGTCTTCTATAGCTTCCGTCCTCAGAAATCCCGCAAGCTCCTCTGCAACAGCAATCGCGCGTTGCTCTGGTAGGACCTTCGTCCTCATGGCCGTGTGCTATATAAGAAGAGGAGATGAATATGAATATCAATCATGATAACAAAGAATGACGGGTAAAAATAGAGGTGTGAATGCTCATTGCTTACGTCGAATCTGTGATCCTTGAACTCAGAGGTAAACGTGCGAATGGTCTCGCAAACATAGTATCCGCATAGATGCGTTCCGTGTGGCTGCTGGTCGCACTTTACGAGAATAGAATATATATAATCAAAATAATAATCTAGCATCATAAATGTATTGAAAATTAATAGAAGTATATCATAGTACTACTTACCTGAGCCGCTCTAAAGGCTAACTTCTCAGGAAAGTTACCGGGAGTCACGCACTTGAACCGCTTCCAAACCCTGCCCGACAAGGATAATGATTTGCTAAGTTTTTCATTAATTGATATATCAGAAAATCATCGAAAGAGACCGATAGAGCGCAAGAATGATTAAAATTACCCTTGGAGCATGTCTTGCAGGCTTTGGAACTGTTCCAAGGGTCTCGATAATGGGTCGAAGGCATCAACTCTTCCCTTATCAATTTGAATGTCCAATAGAATCCAATGGAAGCTGCACATGTATATATATATATATATATGTGTGTGTGTGTGTGTGTGTGTGTGTGTGTGTGTGTGTGTGTGTGTGTGTCAGTAACTTATCAATTACACTTATAAGTGAATGGACACAACAGAGTAAAGACCCTCACCTGAAGTTGTATGGAAACAGTATGTGGCCACATAAATTTTGATCTATTAGAAACCTTAGAAGGTTTTCCTCCGTCTCCTTGGGTTTGTCAGCTAGCGTCGCTATATGTATTTTATCTGGGTCAATAAACCAATATTTAGGATGCTCTTACTTTTACAATTCAGAATCTTCATTCTGCATAATAGAGTACAAGTTATATATAGACAATGAATTGAAATAACTAAACAAGTTATATGTAGACAACGAATTTAAAAACTTACAGACAATAGCAACTCATAAGCGATTTGTCGAGGGCGTCGCCATTGTACATCTGGAAGAGTTCATCAAAGTCGATATGGATTTCTTCGGAGCGGCCGTAGTACTCCCGTGGGACAGTCAGCACGATCATCGTTCTCCCATTCTTTGATTCACTTATGTACCATTTATGCAAGTAACGCATATTTGTTGGGAGATCATCTTTGCTGACCAAAGGCTCTCCCATGAAAAACTGTGGCTTAGGGGCTACCACAGCCTTGGGTATCCTGTCGTCTTGGGAAGCCAGCAAATCTTCAACCGAGATACCACATTCATCCGCCAACTCCTTTGCTCTTTCAAAAGCTTGCCCCTGCACCGGAGGGGGAACATTCACCTTGAGGGGTGGGATCGACTGTTTGGCCTGTTGTCCAAGCTGAGGAACGTCTGATTTTTTCTTGCTTGTAGTTGAACTTGCTTTGCTCCCACTTGCACTTGCACGTGAGCTGCTCTTTTTCACTTCCTTCTGCAATGTGCGTGTATAGTCATCAGGCTTATAGTGTAAGTCATACTGTGATGGAAGGGTTATGAAGTCTTTTGCCCATGCTATTTGCTTCTCGGTGTATTCTGGGCGGGGCTCGGGTTCCTTATTTTTCATCTGCGCATCATGTTGTTCCTTTGCTATCCTGGCGTTTTCCTCGGGGGTACGATCATAAGGTCTGATAGGAAGATTAGCATGAGGTACCTTTGGGAGGGGCGACAGTTTGCGCTTTGGGGAGCTCCGTCGCTTAGAAATCATCGACGGAGCGTTCTTGCTGGCACGCTTCCGCTTAGTATCATGTGCGGGCGGCGGCGGAGACGGACGACCCAAGTCCGGCGGCGGTGATCGAGATGGACTCGTGTTGTGCTGGCCGACGTCATGTGGAGGGCTTGGAGGTAATGGAGGTGTAGGTGACCTGCGACGACTCAGAGGCGGTGTTGTCCTTGGGGCCGAGCCTCGAAGCTTGATGTAGTTCTTGTCCCATAGGATGACTCCACCCAGTACTTCTCCGAGTGTCCTCTCATCTTCGGGTCCAGTTATGTCGAGCTCCATATCATTAAACCCCGTCATGATTTCATCCACCCCGACTTTAGCAAAGCCAGCTGGAATCTCACAGCCATGCCAGCGTGCATCAGGGCCAGAAGGTAAAGCTTGTCCGACGACCACCTTCATGGATATGTTCTTGAATTTCTGATGGAGTTCACATGATGTTGACTCCTTGATTCCATCCACGGGGTAGCCATGACCGCCCTCTATCATTCTTCGTTCACCGTTGGGCGGGGCCTCAGATTCAGCCACGCTGCTTTTCCGCTTAGATGGGGCGCCGGTAATATCAAGTGCAGGATCTTCCTGGCGCGGTACTCCTCTAAGCTCATCAATCTGCTTCTGTTGCTCGTTAATCCTGGCAAGCAACTGGTTGAACTTGTCATTCTCCTCATCCTGCTACCGCTTCTTTGCTCTCTCTCGGCTTCTGTAAGTGTCTTGGTCTCTGGCAAACCCAAGCCACCACGGGTAAGAAGGACCGAAGCCTCGCGTTCGTCCTCCATGTTCGTCATTGCCGAGGACCAGTGTGAACAAATCTCTATCTCTATCTGCAGTGAACTTTCTTGTTCCCTCCTTAATTTCTTTCACTATCCTTTTCCAATTCTCCCTGGGTATCCTAAGATCGTCATTGCAGATGAGGTCCCTGTTGTTTCGTCGTACGACCCACCATGCGCAAGGAACCAATTTCTTGCTCTCAATTCCCACTCATCACGGAGTGGTTCAGGTACGATGCCTTTATGTATCAGATCTTGCTCTTTCTTATCCCACTTTGGGATGGCAGTCTCATAGCCCCCTGGCCCCAGCTTGTGGTGATATTTCTTCTTGTCGGCATTTATCTTGTTCTTTTCTGATAATGCATGGGCATCTTCTGACTCCTTGTACTCTTGAAATGCCTTCCAGTGATTCGCCTGCTTGGCTAGATACCCCTCGAAATATTGGCACTTTCTTTGTCTTCAGGTAGTTTTTCCATAGCTTCTTCTTCCAGCTACGGAACAGTTCGACCATCTTCTTCAGAGTCCACTGCTTGACTTTGGCCCTCAGTTTGTCTGCGGCGTCTTCATTCTCACATTCTGGCAGGTTGAAATGTGACATGAGATCATTCCAAAGATTATCTTTGTACCTTTCGGCGACATAGTCACTATCAGCTGCCCCATTGCGCTTGTTCCACTCCCGAACGCAGATCGGGACGTGATCCCTAACGAGAACTCCGCATTGCTTCTTGAATGTGTCAGCAGGATTCTTAGGAAGCTTGGGTTCGCCCGTAGGAAATATCACCTCAAATGTGTAATGCATCCGTGCATCCAACTTTCTAGTCGGGCCTCGTTTCGTAGTTTTGCTCGATGTGGAGGCCTAAGAGGGAGAAACATTCGTCAAATGAATGTATATGTATACAATATAGAGCTATCTCCAATATTTTTCACATATTACAAATGATTGTCGAACTTCATATGTATACCTCGCCGGACTTCTCCTCTTCACCGGCTTCTCCATCAGTGGAGCTATCACCTTCTCCGTCATTGGACCTATCTCCTGCCCCATCGGCTTCATCTTCGTGTCGCTCGACCTCCATTCCAACGTCCTGGTTTAGATATGACGACGGAGATTCAGCTAGTTCAACGTCGGGGCCGTCTTTGATTATATCTTCGAGAAGTTCTTCCTCTTCGAGGTTCCTGATATGTGGATCCATAGTTCTGTAAAAAACGGATTCTCTTAACCTTTGTACCAAAAAAGAATTATTCTATCAGGAACTCCGTTCCAAAACAACTTAAGTCCCGGGTCATGGCTCCACCCGGGACTCCTAGATTTCTGCATAGTATTCAAAGTAGGAGTACTTTTCCAATTTGAGCATTCAATAAGCAAAACCAAATCGTAAAATAAAGTAGTATTCAAATTAGCATGCATTCAATTATAAGCTAATACATCATCACTTTTGTCCGTACATCGTCGAATATTATCACTAATACTCCTCGAATACTATCATACATATAGCATCACTCATACATCTAGAACCGTAGCGCCCGACGGGTATCGGCGCGGGCGGTGGACACCCAAAGAGAAGGAACCATCACAGGTTCTGGTGGACTAGGATGAAGAGAGAAATTGCTGAGTTCGTTGCTAACTGCGACGTTTGTCGTTGAGTTAAGGCAGAACATCAAAGGCCTGCTGGCACCCTTCAACCTCTAGCTATTCCTGAATGGAAATGGGATAAAGTTAGCATGGATTTCGTTACCGGATTTCCCAAGACCAAGAAAGGGAATAATGCTATTTTTGTGGTCATTGACCGTCTTTCCAAAGTGGCTCATTTTCTCCCTGTTCGTGAGAGTATAACGGCTAGCCAACTAGCAGAGTTATATATCTCTCGAATAGTGTCTCTTCATGGTGTTCCCCTGGAAATCAACTCGGACCGTGGAAGTATCTTTACTTCTCGCTTCTGGGAAAGTTTTCAGAATGCCATGGGGACTCACCTATCTTTTAGCACAGCTTTCCATCCCCAATCAAGTGGTCAAGTAGAAAGAGTGAATCAAATCCTAGAAGATATGCTCCGAGCTTGTGTTATTTCGTTCGGTATGAATTGGGAGAAGTGCCTTCCATTCGCCGAATTCGCTTATAACAATAGTTACCAATCGAGCTTGGGCAAAGCCCCTTTTGAAGTTCTCTATGGACGAAGATGTCGAACACCTCTTAATTGGTCAGAAACCGGAGAGAGGTAACTCTTTGGTCCGGATATGATCCAGGATGCAGAAGAGCAGGTTCGCATTATTCGTGAAAAGTTGAAAACAGCCCAGTCTCGTCAAAAGAGCCAATATGATCGTCATCATAAGGCTGTGACCTTTGAAGTTGACGAGAAGGCTTACCTTCGGGTTACACCTTTGAAGGGTACCCATCGTTTCGGTATCAAGGGAAAGTTGGCTCCTCGTTACATTGGTCCTTTTCGCATTCTTGCCAAACAAGGAGAAGTTGCCTACCAGTTGGAACTTCCTCCGCATCTTTCCAAGGTTCATGATGTTTTCCACGTCTCGCAACTCAGGCGTTGCTTTTCGGATCCTATCCGTGAAGTGGACCACGAAACGCTTGATCTCCAAGATAACCTTTCATACCGAGAATACCCCGTGCGTATTCTTGATCAAGCTGAGCGTACCACTCGACGTCGAAACCTCAAGTTTCTTAAAGTTCAATGGTCAAATCATTCTGAAAAGGAGGCAACTTGGGAAAGAGAGGATCGTCTCCGACTTGAGTATCCTGCGTTATTCCCGACGACTTCTAAATCTCGGGACGAGATTCTTTTCAGTGGGGGTGAGTTGTCACATCCCTGACCCTTAAGCAAGTTAGTCTTGTGCTCATGTCTTCTTTGCATTTGCATCTAAGAAGTTTCAACAAAAACAAGATAGTGGCAAAAGAAAAACTCAAAACCCTAGCTACTACTTTAAATAAAGGAAATCTCAAAGTAGTCAAAATCAATGAACCCAAAATGGCCTCAAGAAATGTTCAAACTTTCTGATAAATCATGAAAGTAAATGAGCATTGGAGAAAACTATTTTCTTGACACTTTAAGCATTTTAATTTAATGCAAAAGCCACTGGTTTCAAACTTTAAATTTGAAATCAGAAACTATAAATTTTCAAAAATGTTGAAAACTTTGGAAATGGTTGGGAATATTATAAAAAATATTCAGGTGTGTTTAAAATAATTTTTACCACCCTTTTGGAGCTGAAATAAATAGCAAATCAATGTCAGAAATTAAAACAGAAACAAAAACTGAAAAAAAGGGAAAAGAGTTACCTGTCGCCTAGCCTAGCCTGGCCCGGCCCATCCCAGCTCCTGTCGTCTCCCTCGCGCCAGTAGGAGCAGGAGGTGGCCGCCGCCTCCTCCGGTGCGGCCACGCACCTGTGCGCCTACCTGGCCGCCGTCTCGCGCTGGCAAGGCCAGGGATAAGCTCCCCGAGGCGTCACCTATCCATTCCCAGCGTCGGCTCTCTCCCTCCTCCCGGATCTCTTCCTCCTTCCTGCTGCCGCCATTCGAGCCGAGCAAAGCTCGAGCTGCCCGTGCCCCTAGCCTTAGCCTCCTCTTGCTGAGCACGCCGTTAGCTCCACCTCGTCGCGCCGGTCCTCTCTGCAGAACCCGAAGCTTCCCCGAGCTCTGCATCGCCCCCAACGCCATCGTCTTCCACCTCCGGCCGCCGGAACTCTCCCGTCGATTCGCTCCCTCCGGCGCACCCCCGAGCCCCTCAACAACACCATCGGAACCGTCGTGAGCTCGTCGTCGTTTCCCCTCTCGCCCCACGCTCTCCCGTGCACCGTAGCCCCGATCCCCACCAAGGCCGAGAGCTTCTCGCCGCCGGTCATGTCGTCGCCGTCGCTGTGGTGTTTGATCCACGCGCTCGAGCTAGGGATCGAGCTCCTCGAGCCTCCAGGAGCGTGATGAGCCCCCCAGCTGCCCTCCCCGTGCCCTAGAGCCGTCTCTCATAGAAGGCCGAGCTTCGGCCACCGCTTCGGCTCGTCGCCGGCGCCCCTCCCGGCGACCCTAGCTTCCCCCTGATGCCCCGCTAGATGCGGCGTTGCACCAGCTACCCGTAGCTGCTTTCTGCGCCCAAAACCGACGGCCGATGCGCCGTCTAGCTTCCTCCGGCGAGCCCTCCGCCGCGCCCGTGGTCGCCGCCGACCATGCTCCGGTGGGGGTCGACGTGGCAAAGCTAACCCAGTAGATTAGTAGCTTAATCTCTCGTTGACAGTGGGCCCAAGGCCAAGTCAACTCGGTTTAGGTGCTGGTCAGCGCGGGATTAGTCCCAGAGAGGCTGACCAGTGGGGCCCCCCTGTCAGGTTTGACCTGAACAGGTCGGCTGACCTGCTGACTACAGCCTGATGCAATAAATAGAATTTCCAGTATAGAAATAATTCCAGGAAATTGCTAAAACTTGTAAAAATCATAGAAATTAATCTGTAACTCCAATGAAAATAATTTATATATGAAAAAGTATCAGAAAAATTCAAGGATTCTGATTATGCTATTTTCAACCATGTTTGAAAAAGTTACAGAACCCTAAATTGTGGAATAAGGAATAATTCAATTCTTATAATTACTTTTTAAATGGAATTTGGAAAAATATTCAAATTTCATTATGAATGCAATGATCACACACTGTCCTAGTTACAAATCAGTACCATAACATGACATCTCATGCAAGCTAACATCAAGTTGATCTGAGCATCAGGTCGAATCAATTAAATCGGTAACCGTGAATACCCCGTTTGAATTGCTATTCGAATGTGATTCAAATCAACTCTAAACCTAATACATGTTGAAAATAATAACTTATCACTTTGCATTCTCATGCCATGCTCATGCATCATTTTGATTGCATATGATTGCTATTGAATGTTACCATTCTTTTCGGTAGGCTCCGCACCCCCGGATTCCATCGAATATCCGTCTGACGGATATCGTTCCTCCTCTGAGCAATAAGGTAAGCAACCCTTTTGATCATCCCGATAATTCCCATGTTCCTGCTCCTGCACTTATTATTGCATTAGGATCAAATGCTTCAACTGCTTTTGCCACGTTAGTTGAACCCACTTCCTTTGCATGACCTAACCTTGTCACAGTAAATAGCCGAACCTTGCAACCTAGCATACCTGGTAGTTGCCTGAGCTGTGATGTGCCTTATCGTGCTATGCATGCTATGCTTAGAGTTGTGTATGGTCTGTCATCTGGGAGATGAACAGAATTGTGAGAATGTGTTCGGTAAGTAAAGGTTGTGTGTTGAACCTGATTTGGTAAAGGTACCGGTGAAAGGCTGTGTAGGAGTACATGGCGGGTTGTTTCATTGGAACCGTCCTTAGGAACTGAGTTCCGTGTATGTATTCCAAGACTAGCTACTACCACATGCTGGGCCCTGAAATATGACCCCGCTCGGCCTATTAATCGCGTAGTACTCGGTCCAGGAGTTGCAAGTAGTTTCTGGTGTTTATAGTAATGCTGGAGGCCGTGCATGGTGCTGACCTGAGAGGTGGGCTGTGATGCGGTAGGCAGTGGCACGGTGTACCAAGTGGCACCCGGATGGTGGGCTTGGGAACCCTACGCACATTGTTTGAGGCCGTGGCGGAAACCCCGGCCGGACTTCCGTACGGATTACTCTCAGATAGGCGATAAACCTGGACTAGGTACTAGTGTGGTTAACGGTCGTGGCCGACTCCCTCGCTGGGCTTCCGCTTGAAGGTTGCCGAGGTGCATGACGTGCACATGGCGATAAGTGGCGAGAGCGTGTGTGACGAAGTACACCCCTGCAGGGTTATGAACTATTCGAATAGCCGCGTCCGCGGATATGGACTACTTGGAGACATATGTTGTTCATAGATAACTTCAATGGCTACTCATAAAATTGCCAAGATAAGCGTGAGTGTCGTGGACGGCATTTCAGTACGGAGACGAAATGATTCCACGATAGTGTATTGTTGTGGTGTTAGTGGACTCGTGTGCGAGAAATCAAGTTGTCAAAATTATTTAAAAATGCAAGTTGTCTAGCCACGAGTCAAATGCTGGCTTTCCGCATGAACCCCCACAATACCTTTTGATACCTTGCATGAGTAGTTAGTTATCCTAAAGTCTTGTTGAGTACCTCCGTACTCATGTTTGCTTAATACATGTTGCAGAGGTTGCTAATGACCCTAATGGAGGGTTCTTCGTAGACATTGACAACGACGAGTAGCTGGTGTCCCAGCTGCGATCTGGCCCTACGTTGGATCTGTAGTATAGTCAGGCCATGTGCCTTCTAGTTGTCCTGTCTGTACTCAGATAGTTTAAAACTCTTCCGCTGGCTTGTAATTGTATGACTGCTATTATGGGTCGTGAGACCCTTAATGTGTAATATTATGTGTGTGGCTCTTCCGAGCCTCTTAAATAAAGGTTGTATGTTTATGGTTATGTTGTGATGCCATCGATGTATCTATACATATCGGTATGCCATGCGTACGTGTGTCGTACTTGATATGTATGGGGTTCGATTACTTAGTCGTGAACTTTAGTAGCACTCCTTACAAGGAAATGCCCCTTTGTGATCCAACGAGCCTTGGTAGTTCGCTACTGCTCCGGACACATTGGTTGACCGGCATGTGTCCTTCTTAGCTGCTGTGTCTGTCCCCTTTGGGGAAATGTCGCGCGATGTAATGGAGTCCTTGTAGCTTGCTACGACTCGTCTACACTCGCTGGTGACCGACACCTGCTTTGTTGGGTCATGTATGCATGTCCTTGTGCGGTACTGCCGCTTTGGTTTATGACTAGACATGTCGATCCGGGTTCTTTGACATTGGAATGCTAGCGACACTATTGCATACGTGAGTCAAAAGACGCAAACGGTCCCGGCTAAGGTAAGGCTGCAGCCAAGGAGTTAACCGTGCGTGAGACCGCAAAGGGATGCTATGTGTTACAGGCTAGATTCCTATGGCTTAGGATCGGGGTCCCGACAGCATTGGTATCAGAGCCTGACTGACTGTAGGATTACTAAGCCAAACTGGTCGAAGTTGAGTCTAGAATTGCTTTAGTTATATACAAGGGAATTGTTTGTGGAAGGGAACGTAAGACTCTTGTTCTCTTCTCAAGTAATTTTTATTCTGGTCATTCTCGTCTTTTCTGCGGGAATTAAGGACTAGGTTACTCATCTTCTCCTAGGCTCGTGTTTCTGATCGGTAGATTATAGGACTACGGGTCAAGAGATATTGGGTTCTTTTATTCCTAGGAAGCAGGAAGTAAGTTGATGATCAGAGAGTTGAACTTGATAGTTGAGTGGTTACGCTATTCCATTTTGGGTTGTC
Organism: Hordeum vulgare subsp. vulgare; assembly: GCF_904849725.1. Classification (NCBI taxonomy): domain Eukaryota; kingdom Viridiplantae; phylum Streptophyta; class Magnoliopsida; order Poales; family Poaceae; genus Hordeum; species Hordeum vulgare. Next base: position 485,863,948 of record NC_058518.1, on the reverse strand, counting down.
TCAAAATTTGTTTTGAGCATTTACAGCCGTTATGCTGCCCAATTTTGTATTCGGAGCTCTAATGCTTTTGCATTACTCTCTATTTACATATGCCTGGCCGTCCTTCTCGTCAGGTGGTACGTATGACCAGGTGCATTGATGTGCCGGGTCATACGACCATGCTGGTCAGGGTGATGTCAGTGTGCGGTTACCGCTGGTACCCCGAGTACACAGTGAAGGAACAGTACCGAGACTTCAACCAGAGCCAGTACATCTGCACTGTTAGGGTATTTCCAGATTACCCTGGAGCGGAGAAGCCAATCCATTGGTCCTATGGGTTGGGGGTCACTGTTGACATGGCAGTACAAGATGCTGCCTATTCAATGCTGACCATTATGAGAGCGAGACACGCACTGCTGCAGAATTCAGAGTTCTGCTATGTTCCGGCCTCTCAGCCTGGTGAAGAGGGATACCTCAGTGGAGTCTATTTTGATTCTTCTATGGAGGATCCACTACTGCAGTCCACTGTTGAGATGCTAGAGAACAGAGACAGGGATGCTCGTGCTCTCCGTATGGAGCTTTATGCTACCCGTGCCCGTCTGTGGACAGCTTTGACGTAGCTGGCACCGGTAGTCCAGACAGGGTATGGAGAGATGGAGATGCTGAACCCTGTTAGAAACTATCTTCTGGCCCACGTTGATTGGCCAGCTATAGGAGGAGTCACACCTCTTCGGGGACCCCTCTTACCACCAGTCAGGGGACCAAGGCCACATCCGTGTCCTTATGGATCCCAGGGATCTCAGGCTAGAGTGTTTTCTGATCCGCAGGTTGAGCTTCCAGGTCATGGAGGTAATCTCTATGAGATGTTTTATGCGGATGCCTGAGCTGTGAGCGGAAGGATAGTATGGTAGTAGCCATACGTTCACAGTCCTGCATGACTTGTGAAGTATGTCTGTAATGTGAAATGAATTCCGGAGGCCTAGATAAATAATGTATAGGAAGCTTGTAAGCCTCTGATGAGTAGTTTCATAATTTCAGTAGTTTGCTCTTTGGTTAAGGTTGTACTGAACTATGTAAGGGTGTGTATGAACCATGGTGTATATATAGCAGTTGCTTGTTACCATGCTGTTCGGATATTCATTTCCGCATTCCGTGTGTTCAGTACATTCTTAATCCATAGTTAGTATTGATATGATATTGGTCTAAGCTATGAGTTTGTTTGTCAGGATGGTGTTCACCAGGTTGAACCGTGCCCCTGCTCATGAGCAAGGTGAGGGTAGTCAAGCGTCGCAGGAAGACCTGCCTCACCCGCCTTCTCTGGTGGAAGTGATGCTTGAGGCAGAAAGAAACAAAAGGGAGACCAACCGACTGCTAGAGCGTATTGAGCAGAATACGGCTCGACAGCCTAGGAATGCTGCAGTGTCCCTCAATGACTTTGTGAAGCTGAATCCTCCAAAGTTTCATCATTCCGTCGATCCCCTCGAAGCTGATGACTGGCTGTGCAGCATCTCACGCAAGATTCGCTCTGCGAATGTGTCTGAGGCCGACAAGGTGACCTTTGCGGCGTATTTCCTGGAAGGACCCGCCAATCTATGGTGGGAGAATTTTGAAGCTATGCATCCCACTGAACCAGTGGCCACATGGGCAGACTTCAGTGCAGCTTTTCGTCTGCACCATATTCCAGAGGGCCTGATGGACAGAAAGAGAGAGGAGTTCTGTGCCTTCACTCAGGGCAAGTTGTCTGTGGATGCCTATAGCCGCGAGTTCGGTAACCTCGCCCGCTATGCAACAGAGGAAGTGTCTACCAACGCCAAGAAGCAAGCAAGATTCCGTAAGGGTCTGAGCCCTGAGCTCCGTCGTGACCTGTGCCTCCATGAGTGTGCAAGCTTTCAAGCCCTGGTCAACAAGGCGATCAGCGCGGAGACTGGTCATACTGACTTCGAAGCCACAAGGAAGCACTCCCGTGACTTTGGCTCATCTTCTGGTTCCGCGTTTCCCAAACGCAGGCTGTGGGTTCTGAACAGTTCTCTGCCGCCAAGATACACTCCGAGGCCATCCTACGTGGCGCCTCAGACGAATCAGGCCAACCCTCCAGCGAAAGCTTATGGTGGTCTAGCTAGCAATGCTGCACCACGTGCCAACCATGTGATATGCTACAAGTGTGGAGAACCAGGGCACTATTCCCGTGAGTGTCCTCAGAATGTGGGTGCCAAGCAACCCGGAAAGTCCGTCGGGCAAGCCAAGTCGGGCAAAGCTTTCTATGTGAAGCCAACTCCTGCACGTGGCCGTGTGAACTATGTGTCAACAGAAGAAGCTGCAGAGGATCCCGACGTCATGCTGGGTACGCTTCTTGTTAATCATCACCCAACGTCCGTTCTCTTTGACACTGGGTCTTCTCATTCCTTCATTTCAGAAAGTTATGCACAGTTGCATAACATGTCTTTTTGTGATATGCCAATCCCATTGGTTGTCCAAACCCCTGGTAGTAAATGGCAAACCTCTAGGATAACTTATGACAATGAAATTCTAGTAGATAGGCTAGTTTTCCTAGCCTCATTGATAGCCTTGAAATCTTCGGATATTAATATCATCTTGGGCATGGACTGGATGTCAGCTCACTATGCCAAGATTGATACTCATTCTAGAAATGTCCAGCTTACCCATCCCTCGGGTGAGATAGTAAATGTCTCTACTCGAGTTGCCAAATGCCAACTCTATTCCCTAAATGCCAACCCTCTTCCGGAACTTGAAGACATTCCGGTAGTCCGTGACTTCCCGGATGTTTTTCCAGAGGAACTGCCAGGAATTCCACCTGACAAAGATGTAGAGTTTGTGATAGATCTTGTTCCGGGAACTGTCCCAATAGCCAGAAGACCATATAAGATGGCACCCCTGGAGCTAGCTGAACTTAAAAAGCAATTAGATGAGGCCTTGAACAAGGGTTTCATTCGTCCTAGCTCTTCTCCTTGGGCTTGCCCCGTCCTCTTCGTCAAGAAGAAAGACGGAACGGATCGGATGGTTGTAGATTACCGACTAGTTAATCTGGTCACCATAAAGAACAAGTATCCGCTCCCCAGGATCAACGATCTGTACGATCAGCTCACAGGATCCTCAGTCTTCTCCAAAATGGATTTGAGGTTGGGATACCATCAAATCAAGATTAAGAACGGGGACATTCCAAAAACGGCTTTTGTTACTCGTTATGGCCAATATGAGTACACCGTTATGTCCTTCGGTTTAACCAATGCCCCAGCCACCTTCTCTCGACTGATGAACTCAATCTTCATGGAGTATTTGGATAAATTCGTCGTGGTATACCTCGATGATATCCTCATCTACTCGAAGAATGAACAAGAACATGCCGAGCATCTAAGGCTGGTATTGATGAAACTTCGAGAGCATCGCCTTTATGCCAAGTTTTCAAAATGTGAATTCTGGTTACCAGAAGTGACCTATCTAGGACACGTAATCTCTGTTAAGGGTATTGCTGTCAATCCCGAGAGAGTTCAAGCTGTCCTTGATTGGACTCAACCTGAATCGGTTAAGCAAGTTAGGAGTTTTCTTGGTCTAGCGAGCTATTGTCGCCGCTTCGTCGAGAATTTCTCCAAGGTTGCAAAGCCTCTAACTGAACTCCTCAAGAAGAATAAAAAGTACGAGTGGACACCACAGTGTGAGCATAGTTTTCAGGAACTGAAAAGATGCCTGACTTCCACACCTGTGTTGCTACCACCAGATTTTTCTAAGGACTTTGTTATCTACTGCGACGCCTCGCGACAAGGATTAGGTTGCATTCTCATGCAAGATCGTCATGTGATCGCATACGCATCTCGACAGTTGCGTCCACATGAGGATAATTATCCCACACATGACCTTGAGCTTGCAGTTGTGGTCCATGCACTAAAAACCTGGCGACATTACCTTCTGGGTAATCGTTGCGCAATATTCACTGATCACCAAAGTCTGAAATATATCTTCACCAAGCCGGATTTGAATCTCACGCAAAGACGGTGGGTTGAGTTGATCTCGGATTACGACTTAGGGATAACTTACACTGCGGGGAAGGCCAATGTTATGGCCGATGCGCTAAGTCGTAAATCTTATTGTAACAATTTGATACTACAACAAGGTCAACCACATCTCCATGAGGACTTTCGGAAGTTGAAGCTTCATATTGTTCCTCAAGGATTCCTTTCTACCCTGGTGGCGAAGCCTACTCTTAAGGATCAAATTATAGCTGGCCAAAAGCGTGACAAGGGTATATCACGGATCAAGGAGAATATTTTTAGCGGAAACGCTAAAGAATTTTCCATGAACGATCAAGGTGTTGTGTTTTTCCAGAATCGTTTAGTGGTTCCTAAGAACCCACATCTAAGGCAGTTAATCCTTAAGGAGGTTCATGATTCTCCTCTCACCATTCATCCCGGTAGTACTAAGATGTATCAGGACCTACGCCAGAGGTTCTGGTGGACTAGGATGAAGAGAGAAATTGCTGAGTTCGTTGCTAACTGCGACGTTTGTCGTCGAGTTAAGGCAGAACATCAAAGGCCTGCTGGCACCCTTCAACCTCTAGCTATTCCTGAATGGAAATAGGATAAAGTTAGCATGGATTTCGTTACCGGATTTCCCAAGACCAAGAAAGGGAATAATGCTATTTTTGTGGTCATTGACCTTCTTTCCAAAGTGGCTCATTTTCTCCCTGTTCGTGAGAGTATAACAGCTAGCCAGCTAGCAGAGTTATATATCTCTCGAATAGTGTCTCTTCATGGTGTTCCCCTGGAAATTAACTCGGACCGTGGAAGTATCTTTACGTCTCGCTTCTGGGAAAGTTTTCAAAATGCCATGGGGACTCACCTATCTTTTAGCACTGCTTTCCATCCCCAATCAAGTGGTCAACTAGAAAGAGTGAATCAAATCCTAGAAGATATGCTCCGAGCTTGTGTTAATTCGTTCGGTATGAATTGGGAGAAGTGCCTTCCATTCGCCGAATTCGCTTATAACAATAGTTACCAATCGAGATTGGGCAAAGCCCCTTTTGAAGTTCTCTATGGACGAAGATGTCGAACACCTCTTAATTGGTCAGAAACCGGAGAGAGGCAACTCTTTGGTCCGGATATGATCCAGGATGCAGAAGAGCAGGTTTGCATTATTCGTGAAAAGTTGAAAACAGCCCAGTCTCGTCAAAAGATCCAATATGATCGTCATCATAAGGCTGTGACCTTTGAAGTTGACGAGAAGGCTTACCTTCGGGTTACACCTTTGAAGGGTACCCATCGTTTCGGTATCAAGGGCAAGTTGGCTCCTCGTTACATTGGTCCTTTTCGCATTCTTGCCAAACGAGGAGAAGTTGCCTACCAGTTGGAACTTCCTCCGCATCTTTCCAAGGTTCATGATGTTTTCCATGTCTCGCAACTCAGGCGTTGCTTTTCGGATCCTATCCGTGAAGTGGACCACGAAACGCTTGATCTCCAAGATAACCTTTCATACCGAGAATACCCCGTGCGTATTCTTGATCAAGCTGAGCGTACCACTCGACGTCGAAACCTCAAGTTTCTGAAAGTTCAATGGTCAAATCATTATGAAAATGAGGCAACTTGGGAAAGAGAGGATCGTCTCCGACTTGAGTATCCTGTGTTATTCCCGACGACTTCTAAATCTCGGGACGAGATTCTTTTGAGTGGGGGTGAGTTGTCACATCCCTGACCCTTAAGCAAGTTAGTCTTGTGCTCATGTCTTCTTTGCATTTGCATCTAAGAAGTTTCAACAAAAACAAGATAGTGGCAAAAGAAAAACTCAAAACCCTAGCTACTACTTTAAATAAAGGAAATCTCAAAGTAATCAAAATCAATGAACCCAAAATGGCCTCAAGAAATGTTCAAACTTTCTGATAAATCATGAAAGTAAATGAGCATTGGAGAAAACTATTTTCTTGACACTTTAAGCATTTTAATTTAATGCAAAAGCCACTGGTTTCAAACTTTAAATTTGAAATCACAAACTATAAATTTTCAAAAATGTTGAAAACTTTGGAAATGGTTGGGAATATTATAACAAATATTCAGGTGTGTTTAAAATAATTTTTACCACCCTTTTGGAGCTGAAATAAATAGCAAATCAATGTCAGAAATTAAAACACAAACAAAAACTGAAAAAAAGGGAAAAGAGTTACATGTCGCCTAGCCTAGCCTGGCCCGGCCCATCCCAGCTCCTGTCGTCTCCCTCGCGCCAGTAGGAGCAGGAGGTGGCCGCCGCCTCCTCCGGTGCGGCCACGCACCTGTGCGCCTGCCTGGCCGCCGCCTCGCGCTGGCAAGGCCAGGGATAAGCTCCCCGAGGCGTCACCTATCCATTCCCAGCGTCGGCTCTCTCCCTCCTCCCGGATCTCTTCCTCCTTCCTGCTGCCGCCATTGGAGTCGAGCAAAGCTCGAGCTGCCCATGCCCCTAGCCTTAGCCTCCTCTTGCTGAGCACGCCGTTAGCTCCGCCTCGTCGCGCCGGTCCTCTCTGCAGAAGCCGAAGCTTCCCCAAGCTCTGCATCGCCCCCAACGCCATCGTCTTCCACCTCCGGCCGCCGGAACTCTCCCGTCGATTCGCTCCCTCCGGCGCACCCCCGAGCCCCTCAACAACACTATCGGAACCGCCGTGAGCTCGTCGTCGTTTCCCCTCTCGCCCCACGCTCTCCCGTGCACCGTAGCCCCGATCCCCACCAAGGCCGAGAGCTTCTCGCCGCCGGTCATGTTGTCGCCGTCGCTGTGGTGTTTGATCCACGCGCTCGAGCTAGGGATCGAGCTCCTGGAGCCTCCAGGAGCGTGATGAGCCCCCCAGCTGCCCTCCCCGTGCCCTAGAGCCATCTCTCATAGAAGGCCGAGCTTCGGCCGCCGCTTCGGCTCGTCGCCGGCGCCCCTCCCGGTGACCCTAGCTTCCCCCTGATGCCCCGCTAGATGCAACATTGCACCAGCTACCCGTAGCTGCTTTCTGCGCCCAAAACCGACGGCCGATGCGCCGTCTAGCTTCCTCCGGCGAGCCCTCCGCCGCGCCCGTGGTCGCCGCCGGCCATGCTCCGGTGGGGGTCGACGTGGCAAAGCTAACCCAGTAGATTAGTAGCTTAATCTCTCGTTGACAGTGGGCCCAAGGCCAAGTCAACTCGGTTTAGGTGCTGGTCAGCGCGGGATTAGTCCCAGAGAGGCTGACCAGTGGGGCCCCCCTGTCAGGTTTGACCTGAACAGGTCGGTTGACCTGCTGACGTCAGCCTGATGCAATAAATAGAATTTCCAATATAGAAATAATTCCAGGAAATTGCTAAAACTTGTAAAAATCATAGAAATTAATCTGTAACTCCAATGAAAATAATTTATATATGAAAAAGTATCAGAAAATTTCAAGGATTCTGATTATGCTATTTTCAACCATGTTTGAAAAAGTTACAGAACCCTAAATTGTGGAATGAGGAATAATTCAATTCTTATAATTACTTTTTAAATGAAATTTGGAAAAATATTCAAATTTCATTATGAATGCAATGATCACACACTGTCCTAGTTACAAATCAGTACCATAACATGACATCTCATGCAAGCTAACATCAAGTTGATCTGAGCATCAGGTCGAATCAATTAAATCGGTAACCGTGAATACCCCGTTTGAATTGCTATTCGAATGTGATTCAAATCAACTCTAAACCTAATACATGTTGAAAATAATAACTTATCACTTTGCATTCTCATGCCATGCTCATGCATCATTTTGATTGCATAAACCCTTTTGATCATCCCGATAATTCCCATGTTCCTGCTCCTGCACTTATTATTGCATTAGGATCAAATGCTTCAACTGCTTTTGCCACGTTAGTTGAACCCACTTCCTTTGCATGACCTAACCTTGTCACAGTAAATAGCCGAACCTTGCAACCTAGCATACCTGGTAGTTGCCTGAGCTGTGATGTGCCTTATCGTGCTATGCATGCTATGCTTAGAGTTGTGTATGGTCTGTCATCTGAGAGATGAACAGAATTGTGAGAATGTGTTCGGTAAGTAAAGGTTGTGTGTTGAACCTGATTTGGTAAAGGTACCGGTGAAAGGCTGTGTAGGAGTACATGGCGGGTTGTTTCATTGGAACCGTCCTTAGGAACTGAGTTCCGTGTATGTATTCCAAGACTAGATACTACCACATGCTGGGCCCTGAAATATGACCCCGCTCGGCCTGTTAATCGCGTAGTACTCGGTCCAGGAGTTGCAAGTAGTTTCTGGTGTTTATAGTAATGCTGGAGGCCGTGCATGGTGCTGACCTGAGAGGTGGGCTGTGATGCGGTAGGCAGTGGCACGGTGTACCAAGTGGCACCCGGATGGTGGGTTTGGGAACCCTGCGCACATCGTTTGAGGCCGTGGCGGAAACCCCGGCCGGACTTCCGTATGGATTACTCTCAGATAGGCGATAAACCTGGACTAGGTACTAGTGTGGTTAACGGTCGTGGCCGACTCCCTCGCTGGGCTTCCGCTTGAAGGTTGCCGAGGTGCATGACGTGCACATGGCGATAAGTGGCGAGAGCGTGTGTGACGAAGTACACCCCTGCAGGGTTATGAACTATTCGAATAGCCGCGTCCGCGGATATGGACTACTTGGAGACATATGTTGTTCATAGATAACTTCAATGGCAACTCATAAAATTGCCAAGATAAGCGTGAGTGTCGTGGACGGCATTTCCGTACGGAGACGGAATGATTCCACGATAGTGTATTGTTGTGGTGTTAGTGGACTCGTGTGCGAGAAATCAAGTTGTCAAAATTATTTTAAAATGCAAGTTGTCTAGCCACGAGTCAAATGCTGGCTTTCCGCATGAAACCCCACAATACCTTTTGATACCTTGCATGAGTAGTTAGTTATCATAAAGTCTTGCTGAGTACCTCCGTACTCATGTTTGCTAAATACATGTTGCAGAGGTTGCTAATGACCCTAATGGAGGGTTCTTCGTAGACATCGACGACGACGAGTAGCTGGTGTCCCAGCTACGATCTGGCCCTACGTTGGTTCTGTAGTATAGTCAGGCCATGTGCCTTCTAGTTGTCCTGTCTGTACTCAGACAGTTTAAAACTCTTCCGCTGGCTTGTAATTGTATGACTGCTATTATGGGTCGTGAGACCCTTAATGTGTAATATTATGTGTGTGGCTCTTCCGAGCCTCTTAAATAAAGGTTGTATGTTTATGGTTATGTTGTGATGCCATCGATGTATCTATACATATCGGTATGCCATGCGTACGTGTGTCGTACTTGATATGTATGGGGTTCGATTACTTAGTCGTGAACTTTAGTAGCACTCCTTACAAGGAAATGCCCCTTTGTGATCCAACGAGCCTTGGTAGTTCGCTACTGCTCCGGACACATTGGTTGACCGGCATGTGTCCTTCTTAGCTGCTGTGTCTATCCCCTTTGGGGAAATGTCACGCGATGTAATGGAGTCCTTGTAGCTGTCTACAACTCGTCTACACTCGCTGGTGACCGACACCTGCTTTGTTGGATCATGTATGCCTGTCCTTGTGCGGTACTGCCGCTTTGGTTTATGACTAGACATGTCGATCCGGGTTCTTTGACATTGGAATGCTAGCGACACTATTGCATACGTGAGTCAAAAGACGCAAACGGTCCCGGCTAAGGTAAGGCTGCAGCCGAGGAGTTAACCGTGCGTGAGACCGCAAAGGGATGCTATGTGTTACAGGCTAGATTCCTATGGCTTAGGATCGGGGTCCCGACACCTCTCCTCCTCTTCTAATTTTTTTCTCTTCTTCTACTTCTCCTCTTCTTCTATTTTTCCTCTTCTTCTCCTCTCCTCCTCTTCTTATTCTCCTTTTTCTTCTTTTCTTCTCCTCCTCTTCTTATTTTCATTTTTCCTAATCTTATTTTCTTATTTTTGTTCATATTTCTTCTTCTTGTAACCCTAACCTAATTCTAAATATTACTAACCCCAATAATCTAGCACAAACCTAATAACAATAGGAATTAAATGACAAAAAAAATCTTTTTCTTTTTCTTCTTTTCTTCTCCTTTTTCTTCTTTTCTTCTCCTTTTTCTTCCTTTCTTCTCCTTTTTCTTCTCCTCTTCTCCTTTTTCTTCTTTTCTTCTACTGGCCGGAGTGTTGGGGAGGGGGGGCGGGGGGCCTACCGGCCGGAGGTGTCGACAGCGCGCGGCGAGGAGGAGGGCGGCGTGCGGCGAGGAGGGCGGCGCGCGGCGAGGAGGACGGCGGCGGCGAGGAGGACGACGGCGACGACGAGGAGGACGGCAGGCGACGGCGAGCAGGACGTCGGGCAGCCTGACGGCGTCGTCGAGTTCGTCGCTGTGCCGCGCCGGGCAGGAGAACGAGAGGAAAAAGAAGAGAAATTGACGATTTGAGTTGGAATTTTTCGAAGTCCCGCTTATATAGGAGGATCTTTAGTCCCGGTGCGTGGCTCGAACCGGGACTAAAGAACCCCTTTAGTCCCGGGTGGAGCCACGACCCGGGACTAAAGGCTTCTTTTCGGGCAGACCAGGAGGCGGGAAGCAAGGGGTCTTTAGTCCCGGTGCGTGGCTCCAGCCGGGACTAAAGGGGGTCTTTAATCCCGGGGCGTGGCTCCACCCGGGACTAAATCCCCTCCTCGGTTGCACGATAAGTTTAGTCCCACCTCGCCCAGCGAGGGGGACTAACACTTGTTTATAAGCCCCGTCGCAGCTTGTCCATCGAGCTCCTCTCTAAAGCAGGCTTACGGGCCTAAACTCACTGAAAATTGAAACTATATTCGAAATTATAGGGAAAATTCAATCTAAATTCAAATGAGAATTTAGATTGAATTTTCTCTATGATTTCGAATATAGTTTCAATTTTTTTCTATTTTCATAATTAATAATTTTGACTATCCAAACTATTATCTATTTTGTTATTTTCAATTAAAAACTATGTTTATTAAAAATTCTTTTTGAATATTTGAGAATTTGACAAAACTATGATAATGAAAAGTGTTTCAAATTGAATAAACAATGCAAAACAATTTTTTATTTTCATAATTAATAATTTTGACTATCCAAACTATTATCTATTTTGTTATTTTCAATTAAAAACTATGTATATTAAAAATACTTTTTGCATATTTGAGAATTTGACAAAACTATGATAATGAAAAGTGTTTCAAATTGAATAAATAATGCAAAACTATTTTTAATTTTCATAATTAATAATTTTGACTATCCAAACTATTATCTCTCGAAGTAGCAGTGTTTCGAATGAGAACTCATCTCTTACAAAGGGATTTCATTTTTTTGAACTTATTTGAACTCCATACTTTTTGTGTGTTCAAAATACACCATTATAAGGCACATCACAAAATTTCAACAATTTCTGACTTCATTTGGTATTCTTCGTGCATTTACTTTTTTTTTTGAGCTAGTTGACCCTGAAATTGAAAAGCACTACAAATGAACTCTGAAAATGTTGAAAGTTGGCATGCTATCATCCTTTCACCCACATAGCATGTGTTAAAAAGTTGAGAGGGCTACGACAAAAACTGGATGCAGTTCGTGTACAAAACGGACAATCTCTCTCGAAGTAGAGCGTTTCGAACGAGAACTCATCTCTTACAAAGGGATTTCATTTTTTTGAACTTATTTGAACTCCATACTTTTTGTGTGTTCAAAATGTACCATTTAAGGCACATCACTAAATTTCAACAATTTCTGACTTCAGTTGGTATTCTTCGTGCATTTACTTATTTTTTTGTGAGCTAGTTGACCCTGAAATTGAGTAGCACTACAAATGAACTCTGAAAATGTTGAAAGTTGGCATGATATCATCATTTCACCCACATAGAATGTGTTAAAAAGTTGAGAGGGCTACGACAAAAACTGGATGCAGTTCGTGTACAAAACGGACAATCTCTCTCGGAGTAGGAGCGTTTCGAACGAGAACTCATCTCTTATAAAGGGATTTCATTTTTTTGAACTTATTTAAACTCCATACTTTTTGTGTGTTCAAAATGCACCATTCTAAGGCACATCACAAAGTTTTAACAATTTCTGACTTCATTTGGTATTCTTCGTGCATTTACTTATTTTTTTTGAGCTAGTTGACCCTGAAATTGAAAAGCACTACAAATGAACTCTGAAAATGTTGAAAGTTGGCATGATATCATCATTTCAACCACATAGCATGTGTTAAAAAGTTGAGAGGGCTACGACAAAAATTGGATGCAGTTCGTGTACAAAACGGACAATCTCTCTCGAAGTAGCACGGTTTCGAACGAGAACTCATCTCTTACAAAGGGATTTCATTTTTTTGAACTTATTTGAACTCCATACTTTTTGTGTGTTCAAAATGCACTATTCAAAGGCACATCACAAAATGGACAACAATTTCTGACTTCATTTGGTATTCTTCGTGCATTTACTTATTTTTTTGAGCTAGTTGACCCTGAAATTGAAAAGCACTACAAATGAACTCTGAAAAAGTTGAAAGTTGGCATGTTATCATCATTTCACTCACATAGCATGTGTTAAAAAGTTGAGAGGGCTACGACAAAAACTGGATGCAGTTCGTGTACAAAACGGACAATCTCTCTCGAAGTAGCAGCGTTTCGAACGAGAACTCATCTCTTACAAAGGGATTTCATTTTTTTGAACTTATTTGAACTCCATACTTTTTGTGTGTTCAAAATGCACCATTCTAAGGCACATCACAAAATTTCAACAATTTCTGACTTCATTTGGTATATTTTGTGCATTTACTTATTTTTTTTAGCAAGTTGACCCTGAAATTGAAAAGCACTACAAATGAACTCTGAAAATGTTTAAAGTTGGCATGCTATCATCATTTCACCCATATAACATGTGTTAAAAAGTTGAGAGGGCTACGACAAAAAATGGATGCAGTTCGTGTATAAAACGGACAATCTCTCTCGAAGTAGGAGCGTTTCGAACGAGAACTCATCTCTTACAAAGGGATTTCATTTTTTTGAACTTGTTTGAACTCCATACTTTTTGTGTGTCAAAATGCACCATTCTAATGCACATCACAAAATTTCAACAATTTCTGACTTCATTTGGTATTCTTCGTGCATTTACTTATTTTTTTTGAGCTAGTTGACCCTGAAATTGAAAAACACTACAAATGAACTCTGAAAATGTTGAAAGTTGGCATGCTATCATCATTTCACCCACATAGCATGTGTTAAAAAGTTGAGAGGGCTACGACAAAAACTGGATGCAGTTCGTGTACAAAACAGACAATCTCTCTCGAAGTAGGAGCGTTTCGAACGAGAACTCATCTCTTACAAAGGGATTTCATTTTTTTGAATTTATTTGAACTCCATACTTTTTGTGTGTTCAAAATGCACCATTCTAAGGCACATCACAAAATTTCAACAATTTCTGACTTCATTTGGGATATTTCGTGCATTTACTTATTTTTTTTTAGCTAGTTGACCCTGAAATTGAAAAGCACTACAAATGAACTCTGAAAATGTTGAAAGTTGGCATGCTATCACCATTTCACCCACATAACATGTGTTAAAAAGTTGAGAGGGCTACGACAAAAATTGGATGCAGTTCGTGTACAAAACAGACAATCTCTCTCGAAGTAGCAGCGTTTCGAACGAGAACTCATCTCTTACAAAGGGATTTCATTTTTTTGAACTTATTTGAACTCCATACTTTTTGTGTGTTCAAAATGCACCATTCTAAGGGACATCACAAAATTTCAACAATTTCTGACTTCATTTGGTATTCTTCGTGCATTTACTTATTTTTTTTGAGCTAGTTGACCCTGAAATTGAAAAGCACTACAAATGAACTCTGAAAATGTTGAAAGTTGGCATGTTATCATCATTTCACCCACATAGCATGTGTTAAAAAGTTGAGAGGGCTACGACAAAAACTGGATGCAGTTCGTGTACAAAACGGACAATCTCTCTCGAAGTAGCACTGTTTCGACCGAGAACTCATCTCTTATAAAGTGATTTCATTTTTTTGAACTTATTTAAACTCCATACTTTTTGTGTGTTCAAAATGCACCATTCTAAGGCACATCACAAAGTTTTAACAATTTCTGACTTCATTTGGTATTCTTCGTGCATTTACTTATTTTTTTTGAGCTAGTTGACCCTGAAATTGAAAAGCACTACAAATGAACTCTGAAAATGTTGAAAGTTGGCATGATATCATCATTTCACCCACATAGCATGTGATAAAAAGTTGAGAGGGCTACGACAAAAAATGGATGCAGTTCGTGTACAAAACGGACAATCTCTCTCGAAGTAGCAGCGTTTCGAACGAGAACTCATCTCTTACAAAGGGATTTCATTTTTTTGAACTCCATACTTTTTGTGTGTTCAAAATGCACCATTCAAAGGCACATCACTAAATTTCAACAATTTCTGACTTCATTTGGTATTCTTCGTGCATTTACTTTTTTTTTTTGAGCTAGTTGACCCTGAAATTGAAAAACACTACAAATGAACTCTGAAAATGTTGAAAGTTGGCATGTTATCATAATTTCACCCACATAGCATGTGTTAAAAAGTTGAGAGGGCTATGACAAAAACTGGATGCAGTTCGTGTACAAAACGGACAATCTCTCTCGAAGTAGCAGCGTTTCGAACGAGAACTCATCTCTTACAAAGGGATTTCATTTTTTTGAACTTATTTGAACTCCATAATTTTTGTATGTTCAAAATGCACCATTAAAAGGCACACCACAAAATTTCAGCAATTTCTGACTTCATTTGGTATATTTCGTGCATTTACTTATTCTTTTGAGCTAGTTGACCCTGAAATTGAAAAGCACTACAAATGAACTCTGAAAATGTTGAAAGTTGGCATGCTATCATCATTTCACCCACATAGCATGTGTTAAAAAGTTGAGAGGGCTACGACAAAAATTGGATGCAGTTCGTGTACAAAACGGACAATCTCTCTCGAAGTAGCACGGTTTCGAACGAGAACTCATCTCTTAGAAAAGGATTTCATTTTTTTGAACTTATTTAAACTCCATACTTTCGTGTGTCCAAAATGCACCATTCTAAGGCACATCACAAAATTTCAACAATTTCTGACTTCATGTGGTATTCTTCGTGCATTTACTTATTTTTTTTGAGCTAGTTGACCCTGAAATTGAAAAGCACTACAAATGAACTCTGAAAATGTTGAAAGTTGGCATGCTATCATCATTTCACCCACGTAGCATGTGTTAAAAAGTTGAGAGGGCTACGACAAAAAATGGATGCAGTTCGTGTACAAAACGGATAATCTCTCTCGAAGTAGTAGCGTTTCGAACGAGAACTCATCTCTTACAAAGGGATTTCATTTTTTTGAACTTATTTGAACTCCATACTTTTTGTGTGTTCAAAATGCACCATTCAAAGGCACATCACAAAATTTCAACAATTTCTGACTTCATTTGGTATTCTTCGTGCATTTACTTATTTTTTTTGAGCTAGTTGACCCTGAAATTGAAAAGCACTACAAATGAACTCTGAAAATGTTGAAACTTGACATGCTATCATCATTTCAACCACATAGCATGTATTATAAAGTTGAGAGGGCTACGACAAAAACTGGATGCAGTTCGTGTACAAAACGGACAATCTCTCTCGAAGTAGCAGCGTTTCGAACGAGAACTCATCTCTTACAAAGGGATTTCATTTTTTTGAACTTATTTGAACTCCATACTTTTTGTGTGTTCAAAATGCACCATTCTAAGGCACATCACTAAATTTCAACAATTTCTGACTTCATTTGGTATTCTTCGTGCATTTACTTATTTTTTTAGCTAGTTGACCGTGAAATTGAAAAGCACTACAAATGAACTCTGAAAATGTTGAAAGTTGGCATGCTATCATCATTTCACCCACATGGCATGTGTTAAAAAGTTGAGAGGGCTACGACAAAAACTGGATGCAGTTCGTGTACAAAACGAACAATCTCTCTCGAAGTAGCACCGTTTCGAACGAGAACTCATCTCTTACAAAGGGATTTCATTTTTTTGAACTTATTTGAACTCCATACTTTTTTTGTGTTCAAAATGCACCATTCAAAGCCACATCACAAAATTTCAACAATTTCTCACTTCATTTGGTATATTTCGTGCATTTACTTCTTTTTTTGAGCTAGTTGACCCTGAAATTGAAAAGCACTACAAATGAACTCTGAAAATGTTGAAAGTTGGAATCATATCATAATTTCACCCACATAGCATGTGTTAAAAAGTTGAGAGGGCTACGACAAAAACTGGATGCAGTTCGTGTACAAAACGGACAATCTCTCTCGAAGTAGAACGGTTTCGAACGAGAACTCATCTCTTACAAAGGGATTTCATTTTTTTGAACTTATTTGAACTTCATACTTTTTGTGTGTTCAAAATGCACCATTCAAAGGCACATCACAAAATGGACAACAATTTCTGACTTCATTTGGTATTCTTCGTGCATTTACTTATGTTTTTGAGCTAGTTGACCCTGAAATTGAAAAGCACTACAAATGAACTCTGAAAATGTTGAAAGTTGGCATGCTATCATCATTTCACCCACATAGCATGTGTTAAAAAGTTGAGAGGGCTACGACAAAAACTGGATGCAGTTCGTGTACAAAACGGACAATCTCTTTCGAAGTAGCAGCGTTTCGAACGAGAACTCATCTCTTACAAAGGGATTTCATTTTTTTGAACTTATTTGAACTCCATAATTTTTGTGTGTTCAAAATGCACCATTCTAAGGCACATCACAAAATTTCAACAATTTCTGACTTCATTTGGTATATTTCGTGCATTTACTTATTTTTTTGAGCTAGTTGACCCTGAAATTGAAAAGCACTACAAATGAACTCTGAAAATGTTGAAAGTTGGCATGCTATCATCATTTCACCCACATAGCATGTGTTAAAAAGTTGAGAGGGCTACGACAAAAACTGGATGCAGTTCGTGTACAAAACGGACAATCTCTCTCGAAGTAGCAGCGTTTCGAACGAGAACTCATTTCTTACAAAGGGATGCTATCATCATTTTTTTGAACTTATTTGAACTCCATACTTTTTGTGTGTTCAAAATGCACCATTCAAAGGCACATCACAAAATGGACAATCTCTCTCGAAGTAGAAGCGACCCCCACAATAAGAGACGACATTCTTCTTCTCTCATATATGGTGGACACTAGCTCACCTGATTTTTCAACCGTCGATGATGGTCGCTACTCCTACTTACCCTAGTGCATAACCAATATATAGCACAAGGAGAAGAAGGAGAAGCGACCCCCACAACAAAAGTGGTTCCGCTGCACGCCACGTGGGACCAATGGTCTTTCATTTTTAAATGACTGTTTTAATCAAAAAAGATCTGTTACAAAAGGGATTTCATTTTTGAACTTATTTGAACTGAAGACTTTTTGTATATATATGTGGTCAAAATGCATGATACCATGAAGTTAGAAAGGGCTAAACCATTCAAAAGTAGCAAATGAAGTTAGAAAGGGCTAAACCATTCAAATTTGGAAACTATAATGGCACAAACAGAAACTAGACATATATAAATTGGTCCAAGAAGTACATGATACTAGTCCAAACAGTACATAATAATAGCTATCATAGATATATATACAAGTGTTCGACGTTCAGAACACTACTCATCTGAATCATCTAAATCAGAATGTCCACCTTCCTTGAGGTGACGCTGGCCATAGTGGACGACTCGAATCTTGCGGTACAACTCGTATGAAACGTATGCATCTTTTGCTGCATACTCAATGTTGATATCATCAAGTGGGCCCTTCTCCCAAAGTTTGTGCTGATACTTTGGGAAACTGGTCTTCATATCACGATATCCCTCGTCGATCAAGGCAACTGCCATATGAGCCATCGAAGTCCTGTCATGTCGAAGCCTGAATACCGTTTGGAGATCAACGAGGCAACCAACTGGTATCTCAATACCGAAGTTGTGTCTCATCTTCAGCTTGTCGTTCCTTATGTCAACGGAAGCAAAAGTGATGCCGCTGCGAAGGAAGTCCATGAGTTCTGGAGAATGCTTGTCACTCCTGCAATAGAAAAAAATTAAAATGGAACAAATGTTACATACTGCTGCAATAAGGAAACATGTTTCACTACAACTAAAGAGAAACTTATCTTTAGGATTCAAATAGAACATATGCAATGGAACCTAGAGAGATCACTATAGCTATCCAATGGAACCTAGAGAGATCACTAGCTATATGCAATTTTCATGACTATGACATATCATATTGCTATCCAATGGAACCTAGAGAGATCACTAGCTATATTCAATTTTCATAACCTTGGATCAAAGAACACCGCACAAAATTGTATCACTACAACTATGATTTCAATGGAACATATTGAACCAATCAGATTTTTCAGATTGTGGAACACTATTCCAATCAGATTGTGTTCCCTTCAACTAATCAAAATTGTTTCACTACAACTATTTGAAGCGAACCAACTATGATTCCAATGGAACATATTAAACACTAGTTGATTCTAATACGATTTTTCAGATTATGGAACACTATTCCTATCAGATTGTGTTCCCCTTCAACTAATCAAAATTGTTTCACTACAACTATTTGAAGGGAACCAACTATGATTCCAATGGAACATATTAAACACTAGTTGATTCTAATACGATTTTTCAGATTATGAAACACTATTCCAATTAGATTGTGTTCCCCTTCAACTAATCAAAATTGTTTCACTACAACTATTTGAAGGGAACCAACTATGATTCCAATGGAACATATTAAACACTAGTTGATTCTAATACGATTTTTCAGATTATGGAACACTATTCCAATTAAATTGTGTTCCCCTTCAACTAATCAAAATTGTTTCACTACAACTATTTGAAGGGAACCAACTATGATTGAAACAAATAAACTTACAATGTCATTATCTTGGATCAAAGAAAGCCTCAAAACTTACCTCGCCCATTGGAAGATCAAGACATGGCGTGCGAAGCATAGTTGGATGACGGCAACACCGCGTTGATCGGCCGTGTACTCCATATCAAGCCCCAAGAACTTCTCATGATCCACTGCGTTGTCAAACCATTTTTCCTTCAACTGTTGAAGAAAAAACGACACCTCCCTGCTCAGGTTCGTGTACACGACATCGAGCTTGGTCGTGCCATGTGCGAGCACCTCATGAAAGCTAGTTGGCATGGTGGAAGAACAGAAGGGAAGAAGAGAGGAGAAGAACAGAGAGGGAGAGCGAGAGAGAAGAAGAAACAGAGAAATGGCGACTGTACGCTTCGGTTCGTGCTTTTCATCGCCCGAAACGACACGGGATGCAAACCGTTTGGGTCTTTAGTCCCGGGTTGAGCCACCAACCGGGACTAAAGAGGTATACCAACGGTCGCCACCACTACGACAGGCCACATGTTAGTCCTTTAGTCCCGGATTGAGCCACCAACCCGGACTAAAGGGGGATACGAACGGTTGCCACCACCAGTGCCCGCCGCATAGCCCTTTAGTCCCGGTTTGGGACACGAACCGGGACTAAAGGCTCCTTACGGGCCGGGACTAAAGCCTCGAGGGAGGCATTGAGAATTGGGGCGACGTGGCCGGGCCTTTAGTCCCGGCCCAGAGGCAGGCCGGGACTAAATGGTCCCGGCCAAAGGCCCGTTTTCCACTAGTGTAAGGTTATCACCAGTTATCACATGAACAAAAACGGAGTCGACATATTATCACATGAACAAAAATGTTACACACATATTTTTTTACCTTCCTAAGGTTTCTAAAATGCAGTTGCATGGATAAACATATCACCAGTAATTTATGAAAGTAATCGACCTATCATCACATGAACAAAAATGCTAGTTGCATGCGTGCGTCTTGCATATATATTTACTACACAAATTGATACATTACAGTGAACATACAACACAAAGTACATACTTAAAAAACTAATCAAATATACTAAAATTTTCGTGCATGCGAACAAAACCTACGAAAATGAATTGATTTTACCTTGATCTATCTTTCTTTCAACTGCAACATATTCGAAATCGAACCCAAAAGACCAGAAATCTTGAATCAAAGTGAACAAAGAATTGTGTTCTTCAGCTACAAAGAAAAGAGAAGACAGTGAGAATAACCCTAAAAAACATCATGCATGCAAACACAATCAACAGAAATGGAAAACTCTTACTTTGATCTATCTTTTACTCAACTACGACGTCTTCAAAATCCAATTTAAAACAGTCCTAAATCGGCACTTAAAATGTGTATGACATAGTTCTTGAGAGAAAGAGAAGACAGTGAGGAAGAGGAGCTGCTGTGTGTGTTGAAGCAAGAGAAAGGAGGCAACCGGAGAGTGAGAGAGGAGGCAGCGTCGGTATATAAAGAAGATAATGTGCACTGTTTTCTCGATGAGAGTTAGCGCCGTCAGTGCCGGAAGTTAGCGTCGTTTGCCACCAGCAGAAGACAACAGCCTCGTAGTCAGCGCAATCAGCGTCGCTGTCCCAGCAGCGCGGAGATTCGGCCGGCCGCCTGGGGTGGTGGCGGCAGGGCCCACCCAGGCTCTGTCCGTTACGGCACGGCGTGGCGGGAACGGGGTGCGCAGCCGGCCGCCTCAGCTGGTGGCGGCAGGCCCCAGCCGCCTCGGGCGGTGGCGGCAGGTGCCACGTGCCGCCTGGCGCGCCTGGCGCCACCCGGGGAGGGGGTCCTTTCCCTTTTTAGCGTTCACAGGTGGTCTTTTCTGGCATTGACGTTCGAGAGGGGGTCCTTTTGGACAAAAATTCGCTTTCTAGTACTCCGTCGCATGTGTGAGTCGCCGCACTGTAAAGCAATAATGGGGCGTGTGTAGATTAGATTTTCCCATTAATCAGAAAGTAGGTGCATATGAAATTGTCACTCATTATCTCTGAAGAGAGGGTAATATAAGTCCATCGAAGAAGCGTCGATCTCATGCTATGCTCAATAGAAGAGGACTTGCAACTTATTTTTCATCTCAAGACCATTTTGTTGTTACCTACGTCTCAATGCACATACTAAGAAAACCAAGGCATACTAGGACTTAGAGGCATCATGAATGGCACTTCCACAGCTGAGGAGAGACACTCTCTCGCACTCTATATGCTCCACAATTTCAGCAACCTTCTCATGCACATGCGTCTCCTACCACCTGTCTCCTACAATCTGAATATTAGTTTAAGATCCATAACTCCTCTCCATCTAGAAGTCCGTGTCTACTATTATCAAACGGTCCTCCTGCTCATGTTTCCGGCTCTGCTCTTGACCCAATTTTCTAAATAGGCTATGCTAATATCATGCACTAACCCATCAAATCGTTGAGCTGGTAAACCTCCGAATTATGTCATTTAGTATTTCATCTGCTTATAAACATAAATCTAATCTAAACATACTACAACCAGTATCATACTCTCACATATAAATGGATCTGAAGTTTGAGCTGGTCATTTCTATCTTAGTGATTTTTCTTTTTTGCATTTGGATATATAAATGCAAATGGCCCACTAGATTAAAAATGTTTTATGCGCAACTTACGTAAGGAAAATAATGACACACTCATAACAGTTACTCGCACAAGAAAATGCACCATAAACCTACCGACCACCACTGAACCTTCTCATCCATTGTGCTTCCTACCACCTGCCTTATGCAATCTAAATATTAATCGCTCTATAAAAAATATAAGAACATTGCGGGTTGACCTTGGTCGGCCGGTGGCGCGAGGAGGATCGGTGAGGGGCGGCCGGAGGCCCCCTGTCAGCGTGCCGACGGCGGCCCTCGTCTACTCGGCGAGCCCCCCCCCCCCCCCTCGGTTCCACCCAGCTGCGAGATCGGGGGGGGGGGGGGGGGGGAGGCGACTTCCGATGAAAACCGCGTCGATTGCGGTCATGGCGAACGATGGCGGCGTCTAGTACGTCGTTACCATCTTGAGGCATCGTTGTTGCAAGTCGTGGCACCCCACTCATGATGCTTCGGGGGAGACCCTTGATCTAGATTTACCGGGTCAGGCGATTATGGCATCGTTGATGTCGTTTTCCTCCCGAGGGCATCGTTTTGGAGTACATGCTGGTTAGACGGGACAAGAGGAGGAGTGGTGTTTGTTCTACCGCAAGCCCGACGGTGGATCCCGGTAGCATGGCGCTGCGGAGGTTCGTCAACAGACGCGTGTAAACGGATACGTGCAAGATGGTGGCGTTGTCTGGCATCGTGGTGGCATCGACGGCAGGCCTCGCAAGGTCAATGCGTTTGTTTTGGCTTTGGAGATGGACTGGTGGAAGATGGTGGCGTCAGCCTCTGAGAGTGCGCCGGATCGATATGGGACCCAGTCCCGGTGTGTGCCTGGGTTGGGGCATCCGGCTATAGATGTTAGGATTTGGTTTGATGCATGTTTGGTATTTGACCCGGATATTCGGCACACCTTCATCATGGGATAAGAGTAGCAACATCAGTTGTCTAGAATATGGCTTCAGACTGACTCATGTACTACTTTGTATGGTCTTTATGAATAATTAATAAAATGACTGCATGCATTGTCCAGATGCAGAGGCCGGGGGTATATCCTCATTTTCTAAAATAAAAAATCTGGTCGCCTAACTCCTCACATATTCAGACAATCAACAAGAAAAGGGAGAAAATTGGGGGCATTTATCTTAGGGTCTGAGGCACCCAAAGAGGAAAAGCTTGAGCTAGTCGGGTTACAGCGGCCAGGGTTTAACCCCATCACAATTCTAGATGCGTCTACCAGTCTCCAATCTCTGGCTTTATGGCCATTACAAGCAGGAAACTAAAACTGAAAGGTTTAAACAGAGCAGGTGATCTTGTCGGATGATCAACAGCGACAGACGATGCAACGCCTGCCGTCAGGTCGATGATCAACGCTTCACAGCAGCTCCCACAGACGCGAATAGGTAAGTAGGACCTTGACCCGTTGGATGGAGATCGGGCGGAGGAGTTTGGATCCTGGAGTCAAGCGGTAACTCGCAGATAACTTAAGAACTGTTTTGCTGTCGAATTCTTCAGACAGGGGCCTGGCAGCTGTTTCTTCTAGGTGGCCCTCTTAGAAGAGGTTACGGTGTTTGTTACAAGAACTGATTCACCGTTGGCAGCTACGCATGATTCAAGCAAGTCGATTTTACTACATCCAGGCTTGTAGGACAGGAGGCAATGCTGGAACCTCAATTCTGAATGTCCTGATGCAATGCTTCGGTTGCGCTGTAATCCGAATAGGCATTGCGTACCGGCCTTTGGGAAAACTGGAGATTGGGTAACCTTTCCAACCTAGCAGACATTTTTCATAGCGACTACCTCCTCCGTCCCTAAACATAAGTCTTTCTAAAAATTTCATTAAGGGGCTATATGCAAAACAAAATAAGTAAATAAACATTTTAAAATATGTCTATATACATTCGTATGTAACTTTGTAGTGAAACCTTTAAAAAAGCTTATAATCCCTCCGTTCTTAAATATAAGTTATTTTAAAGTTTCACTAGACAACTACATATGGATGTACATAGACATAATTTAAAATGTGAATTCATTCATTTTGCTTTGTATGTAGTCTTCTTATGGAATCTTTAAAAGAACTTATATTTAGAAATGGATGGAGTATTTAGGAACAACGGAGGGAGTAGTAGTGATTGGACTGACTGTTTGCTCATGTTCACATATGTGACTATGATTTTTTTTTTAGAAAAAGGAGGATGTCCCCCTGTCTCTGCATCTCGGGATGCATGCGGCCATTTTATTGATTATTTTCGAGGACCTTACAAAGCAGTACAACATATGACTGAATCCGTCATCTTGGCAACATCTGCCGCTACTCCTATCCATATGATGAAGGGGTGCAAGCTGGACCAAATACCCAGACCTCTCACCTAAGCCTAACATCTAAAGCCGGAGACCCTGACCGAGCCACATACCGGGTCCGGGGCACAAACCGGTCCGACGCACTCACATGTGTCGTCGCCGTCATCTTCCACTGGTCCATCTTCAGATCAGATTGATGTACTAGCTTTGGCAGGTGCCTCCGCCATCGACGCCACCATGACGCCAAACGACGACCTCCACCTACGCGAGTCCATCTCCAAGCAACGGACGGAGATCCATGCTAGAATAGGGCCGCACCACCGCCGTCGCCCACCACCCACAAGCGCCACCCAGCCCCAAGGTTCCCAAAGCGGCGCCTTCAAGAAGGGAACGGCGCCGTGAGCGCCGCCGCCGCCCAACAAAGTTAAGGCTTTCACCCGGGAGACCTAGGGGAAGGGGACGTGAAGGGATCAGTCCATACCGACGCCTCCAAGGAGGGGAACGACGCCCTCAGGCGTCGCCGTCGACGCGGTCGGACATGGCCGACCAGGGATTTCGCCAAACTAGATCCCCGCCACCAGCAACGCCTCCTGTACAAAACCGACGACCCAAGGAAGTGCGGCCCGACCAGGCTTACCCGCACGCCGAACAGGGGAGGAGGGGAGGCGCCAGATCGCGTGCACCGGCCACCGCAAAAGCCACCGCCGGACGCCAATGACCACCGGATCCCGCCGCCCGCGCGGTCGAGACGCCAGATCCACCGCCCGCACGGCTGCTAGCTTGTCGTGCCTCGCCAATGAAGCCGCCGCTCTAGATCCGGGGCTCCCCACGCAGAGGTAGGGCAGCCTAGGCCCCGCCGCCACCATCCTTGGCGCCCCGGGCTTGCCCGGCGGCTGCCTCAGGCGGCGGCGAGGAAGGGAGGGGGAGGGGGAGGCGGCTAGGGTTGGGTGGGAGGGAGGGAGGGAGGGGAGGCCTATGTGCTGGATGATACCTTGTCAAGTTATCATGTGTTCTGATCGTTATGTGACTATGTGACTATGCATCTTGTCAAGTTATCATGTGTTCTGGAGGGGAGGCCTATGTGCTGGATGATACCTTGTCAAGTTATCATGTGTTCTGGAGGGGAGGCCTATGTGCTGGATGATACCTTGTCAAGTTATCATTTGTTCTGGAGGGGAGGCCTATGTGACTATGTCACTATGCATCTTGTCAAGTTATCATGTGTTCTGATCGTGGCCGTGATTTACTGGTAGTACGAGCGACTACACGGGAGTCTGAGCAAATATTTTTGCGTGACTACCGGTTGGAAGAGTTCCCCGGTTTAATACGAGTACATGCTTATTGGCTAATATGGTGTTCAAATGTATCTGTTAGTTGCAATGATGTTCCTACAAATAGCATTTTTATGTCAATTTATAAGTTTAAAGAAGATTAGAGATGCTTCTCATGCAACTTAACTGAGAGCATCTCTAGCAGATCTCGTAGAAACGCAAAATGTAAAATTAAGATACAAATTGAAAAAAAATATTTTTTAAGGATCCATTTTAGGTACGGCCGAACAGAAACTGTAAACAAACTGTAACACTGGAATAAAGAGCTCTTTCCTTCGGTTCGGCGGCCGCCGCCCCTTCCTTCACCCGGTCGTGACGGCCACGCCGGCTGCGTCAAACCCCGTCGGCCGCGCCCCATCGCCCGTCGGCCATGCCCCATCGTTCGTCGGCCGCGCCCCATCACCACGTCGGCCGCACCCAGCCTCGTCGTCCGCGCCTTATCGTCCGCCGGCCATGCCCCGTCGCCCGCCGACACTGTCCTACTCTGTTGCCAGCCGCGCCGACCGAGTCGTGCCCCTTTGCTGACCGTGCCGGGAGGATTCCGACAGGCAGGTTGAGGTCATGGGAGGCCACGACGAGGTCGAGCTCGTCCAATTCGTACCGACAGCGATCGATTGCGGCGTTTAGTGTCCTTTTCCAGTGTGCGGTGATGAATTCCGACGAGTTTAGGGTGGATTCCGACAAACTCCGTGACGGCGTGTTTGCTCCGACAAGATTTGACCGGTATACGGAACCCCCTCGGTTCGGCCTTTGAACCTTCAAATATAAGGGTTTCGGGTGTGGCTTTTTCGTGCCCTTCAAAATTTTACGGGTTCGACCACTTTTATAGTTTCTGTTCTGGACATTTTTTTAACCAAAACTATAAAATGCAATTTTTTTACAAATTTGAACACTTAGAGCAACTCTAGCAGACCCCGCAAAATCTCGACCCGCAAAAAGCGTTTGCGGTTTCACGAAGCTCGCGTTTGCGGGTCGAAAACATGCGCGGCCGAACAGAAACCGTAGATGAAACTGCATAATTTGAAAAATATAGTTTCGCGGAAAGTTCATACTACATATATTACATGATCAAGCACTGCAAACACTAGTTCATACTACATATACTATATCAGTACTAGTGCTAGGGGGTGGAGATCTCACGGCGGCAAGCTCGCGGCCATGGACGACGCCTTCGAGGAGCTCAATCCTCCTGCCGGAGCTGCAGAGATCGATGTACATCGCCCTCTGCTCCTCGCGGATGCGCCGCCACTCGTCGTCGTTCGCCTTGGCGGCGAGGTTGGCCTCGACCGCCTGCCGCCACTCGAGGTCTTCGATCTTCTCGTCGTGGCGTCGGCGTTCCGCCGCCTCGTGCAAGCTACGCTCGGCAATGGCGGCCGCAACCGCGTCCACGTCGGCGACGAAGTCCTCCGGTCCGACGACTCCACGGCGGCCGAGCTCCTCGGGCTCCTCCTTGACGGGGATGAGCTCCTCCTCGACGTCCTCTGGCTCCTCCGACCACTGCCTCTTCACAGGGAGAAGGCGCGCGTCGGAAGAGGAGGAGCTCCTGGCGTAGGAATAAGCTCCCGGCGTAGAAGAGGAGGAGCCCGCGGCCGAGGACGGCGTACGGCCATGCCGACGGTCGTGCTCCTCCGTCTCCCGGACGAGGAAGCTCGGCGACGGCGAGTGGCCGTGGGTGGTCCACCTCTTCGCCCCGCGCTTCCTCGCGACGTTGGAGCGGACGCGCCGCTCGCGCTCGGGGTCGTTGCCGCCGCCGGATCTGCTGCCGGAGCCGCGTCCGGAGCTCCAAATGCGGCCCCACATGGCGGAAGGTAGTCGCCGGCGGCGAGAAATGTGGAGAAGGGGTGGGGAATCGCGGGGGCTCGGCGGCGGGGGGGGGGGGGGGGGGATAGGGTTTCGACCCGCAAATGCGCCGCGAAACCGTAGATATAGTAGTCGGGGCATGCGGTTTGCGGGTCGCGGTAATTTTTTTTTACGGCCGGGCGAGTATGCGGGCTCTGTTCTGGCCGGAAAAATGAACCGAGCCCGCATACTTGGTGGAATTACGGGTTTGTCTCTTTTACGGGGTCTGCTAGAGTTAGCTCTACGAAGTCTGAGAGAGATGCTTTGAGGCAAATAATGCCATGGATGGTCACAGAAGTCTTGAACATTGTGCGTGTCACGCCCAAGATGCGACCCTATCCTCAATTTGGCACGAGGGCCTCGTCAGGGATAGAAGCGCATCTCGTCGAGTCGCAAGAATGGATATCGTTACAAGTACATGTACTAAAGAGAAGAGTTATATAAAGAGTTGGCTTACACTCGCCACAAGCTACATCAGAATCACATCAGTACATTACACAAACATCAAGAGTAAGAGCAGGGTCCGACTACGGACGAAAACAAACGACAAAAGAAGAACGACGTCCATCCTTGCTATCCCAGGCTGCCGGTCTGGAACCCATCCTAGATCGACGAAGAAGAAGAAGAAGAGGCAACTCCAAATGAACAATCAACGCGCTCGCGTCATGTAACCTTTACCTGTACCTGCAACTGGTGTTGTAGTAATCTGTGAGCCACAGGGGACTCAGCAATCTCATTTCCAAAGGTATCAAGACTAGCAAAGCTTAATGGGTGAAGCAAGGTTAAGTGGTGAGGTTGCAGCAGCGGCTAAGCATATGTTTGGTAGCTAACTTACGAGTACAAGAAATAAGAGGGGGAAGATCTACGCATAACTGACGTGAACTACTGATGATCAAATGAATGATCCTGAAACACCTACCTACGTCAGACATAACCCCACCGTGTCCTCGATCGGAGAAAGAACTCACGAAAGAGACAGTCACGGTTACGCACGCAGTTGGCATGTTTTAATTAAGTTAACTTCAAGTTATCTATAACCAGTGTTAAACAAAGCTTCCACGTTGCCATATAACCGCGGGCACGGCTTTCCGAAAGATTTAACCCTACAGGGGTGCTCCAACTAGTCCATTACAAATTACCACAAGCCGCATAGAAATCCTCAATCACGAAGCTCGCGATCTCGTCGGATTCCCTAGTGGAAAACCTCAACTCTGAGATTACCCAAAGCATCACCGGAATCCCGATGCACAAGATATCTCGTCAAAGGTAAAACTAATCCAGCAAGGCCGCCCGACGTGTCGACGATCCCGATAGGAGTCGCGTACCTCGTTCTCAGGACATGACGGATGAGCGATGGTTATCACGCCAAACGCCGAGTTGCCCCGGGTAGCGTTAATAAGCTGCTCTGTTTTGGACCAACACTCATGAGGAGCACTGGCCCGGGGGTTGATTAAATTTCCTCGGGTTAATTACTCCCTATGCAGTTTATTAGTGATTAGGCAAATGTAGTACCAAAGTTGGACCCTGCCACACCAGCTTTAATCTAAAACGGATTATCAAGGGGGTCCCCATAACAACCCCGATCGTGTTAGGAGCGCTCGTTTATGGAACATAACACCGGTAGCCGAAACTAGGGGGGCAAAGGTGGAACAAAACACCAGGCTAGAAAGGCCGAGCCTTCCACCTTTTACCAAGTATATAGGTGCATTAAATTAAAATAGCATTAGTATGGTGATATAACAAGGAACGCATGCTTTGCATGGAAGCAACTGCACCTGCAACTAGCAACGATATCAACAGGGTTAAGCAAGCAGTAACATAGCCAATCAGTGGTTTGCTAGGGTGAACAGTTTGATGGTTTCATGGCATTGTAGACAGGCTGGTATTTAACAGGTGGTGTGCAACGAGACGTAAACGATAGCAACGAAATGACTAGCATGGCAATGATAGTAATGGTATCTGGGGAAATGATCATCTTGCCTGAGATCCCGCTTGGAAGAAGAACAACTCGGTGAAGTCAGCGAACCGACGTAGTCGAACAATCCTCACATTCCGACACGCTTGCGGAACTCTATCGAGACGGAGGAGACCGGAAACAAACATCAACACAAGTATTCACCACCACAAAGCAAGACATGATGCAACCCTAATATGATGCATGAACAGGTCATCGATGCACGGGATGGCACGGCAAAACACCTCACACATACACTACACATTAAATGAAGCTCGATATGCAACGGGTTGCATATCGACGAAACTTCACGTTTAAATATTTAATTAACTCCCGTTAATTATCACGACAATATTAAATGTTGTTAACATGACAAGGGGTGAGCGATGAACCTACGTGACAACCTAGTCGACAGCACGTCGGACTTTGAACGGAGCTACGGCACAAGAACAAGCAACACAAAATAAATATGCCATGGATGCATTATGCATGCGAGTCCAACACATCACGACAAGGAGGGAAATAAGCATGGTGTCGCCATGGTGAGCGAGAGGAAAACAAGGCGGCGAGTCGGAAACGATGCCACGGCAACGTTCCGGTCCCGATAGCTCGAGGAGAAACCGGTGCCAACGTATACGAACACGTGCGGGAACGGTAAATAAAGGTGGGGTGATCCAGTATCTCGGGTTCCCATGTGTCGAGGGCTCGACGAAAAGGAAGACGACGTGCACGGCAAATAAACGGTGCAAACAAACGGTGCATAAATACGGTGCATACATGCATTCGACTTGTACAACACATACGTCCGTACATCGCTAGCACACGGTACACGACATGTCCCATCGGTATACCTTCGACGCGTGCAAATCGGAGGGGTACGGTCGAAGCGGACGTCGTGGGCGTCGTGGAAGTAGTCGTTCACGCGCCGGCGGTTGAAGTAGTGGTACACGGTCTCGTCGACGGTAGTCGTACTCTCGGCGTCGGCAGACGGTCTTCAGCGTCGGTAGTCGTTCACGAATCCGTAGATGTCCAGGGTCGTCGGGGCGTCGTGGTACTCGGCGATCTTGTCGAGGACCCACGAAGGCGGTGATCATGCACGCAGCGACGGCAACCAGCGACAGCGGCGACACGACTACCGGAGCTACGACAGCGACGGCGGCAAGCAAGCGACCTCAACTAGCATCAATGACGCAAGCGGCAGCAGCCTCGGCATCAGCGGCAAACAGCAACTAGCAAGCACAAGCACCTACCTGCAGCAGCAAAACGCCACCGCTAGCTAGCAACATACGGCCTCGAAATTCATCGGCCACGCCATCTACAGCAAGCAACAGCAACACACACCGCGAGGCAGCAAGCCCAAACAGCTAGCAAGCTACAGCATAGCAGCAAAACGGCGCAGCGACAACAGGCAGGGATGGCACCGCAAGTAGGCAACAGCGGCCAGCACGGCAGCACCAAGACGCATAGCAACAACAACAAGACAGCGGCAACTGCAACGCGGCAACAGCAGCGACGACGGTAGCAGCATACCCGGCAGCAGCAGCTAGCGACTCGCCCAGCAACAGCAACAGCAACAGCTCGACAACAGCAAGCAGCACTCAGCGACACCCATCGGCAGCAGGAGCAGCAGCTAAGCACAGCAATAGCAAGACGCTCAGCAACAGCAACGGCAACCAGCCACGGCACACGGCAATAGGCAACGACGCAGCACACAGGCAGCAGCATCTACAGCAGGTGGCGGCCACCACAAACACCAGCAACATGCCGAAGTGTCTTCATGGCGGCACGGCAGCGGGGAACCGGCGCAGGAGACGGCGGCCACGCGAGCTCGGACAGGAAGGCACGGCGACGGGCATGGCGGCGGCGCGGGCAGGCGGCCCGAGGGGGTGGCGCGCGCAGCTCGGGAAGGCGCGGGCGAGGCGGCGAGCGGCGCAGGAGCTAGCGAGGCGGCGCGGCGTGCGGGAGACGGAGCAGGCGGACGCGGCGGACGGCGCGCGGCGGCGGGCATGGCGCGGCTGGAGCCGGCGAGCAAGCTACTGGAGGCGGCGTGCTGCGAGGCAGGGGCGAGGCGGCGGAGGAGAGGCCGGCGACGAGGGGCTGGCGCGGCGGAAGGCGAGGGCGGCACGGCGGCGTGCAGGCGCAGGCGGCAGGGAGGGAGAGGAAGTGGCGGCAGGAGGGGCGAGCGCGGCGGGGCGAGGGAGGCAGAGGAGGCGGCGGCGCGACGCGGGAAGAGGAGGCGCGGCGCGACGCGGGAAGAGGAGGCGGCGCGCAGAGGGGGCGCGGCGGACCGAGGGGGCGGCGAGGTGGTCGGCGGGGCGCACGGGAACAGGGGCGAGGCGGCGGCCATGGCGCTGGGGAAGAGGCGGCGCTGGGGAGGTCGCTCGGGACGGGAGGGAGAAGGCGCTGGGGAGGCAGAGGAACGAGAGGCTCGCTAGGGTTGAGGGGCTGCTGGCCTGGGCCGGCTCGGCCTGGGCTCGCTCCTCCCCCATATGTTTTTTTATTTTTATATAAACACTTTTAAAACAACTTTTTTTTTAAGAGTAAAGAAAAAGAAAAGAAAAAAAATGCTTTAACAGCATAAAATAGAATTAAAAAAAATGTTTCACTCCTTTTGTAAATTATACCCCAACTCTAAAGTAGCTTGGGCTTCTTTTGTAAACAAAAAAAAATGAAACCCCTTTTACGAATTAAAATAAAACCCTACTTAAAAGAATTTAAAAGAATTCAAGACCCTTTTTTTTAAAGAATTAAAACCACAACCCTTTTAAAAAGAATTTAAAATAAAGCTCTTTTAACAAGAAGATAAAAATAACCCCTTTTTGAAAGAATTAATTAAAACCCCTTTATTCAAAGAATAAACAAGAGCCTTTTAAAAGAAAAAATAAAACGGTAGGGTTTTTAAAAAAAATGAAACAAACGGAGAGTAAAATTAAAACCTAAGGGTTGCCCCTCCGTTTAATAAAAGGACTTTTAAAAGAAAACGAATATTTTGGAAGAGGGGTAAAGTTAAAAATCTTTAGCAAAACCACAAAACAACTTAGGAGGGGAGAGGAGGGGAGAAGGTTTACGGTGCAACGGGGTTTAGCGGTGGCTCTCACGCTCCCTCTCTCATCGCGCCAACAAACGACGCCACTCACGAAACACTAACACCCAACAACACGAAGCAACAAACAATACCGATAAAACACAGACGACATGATGCCATGCATGATGCGGTGATGCAACTACATGACGATGCAACGAATACTTCTAATCACACGACGAAAACGGAAAAGAAGGGGAAATCTTCTGAAACGTCGGTCTCGGGCTGTCACAGTGCGGGTGAGTGAAAATGTAAAGTATTACCACAATTCAAGTGGTACATAACATAGTACACCAACAAATGCATAGACTCGAAAGGTGGGTAGCAAATTAAGTGTCGCACCTCACTCTCACAAGAGACGGTAATATAAGCCAGCCGAAGTCTCACAGTTATTTTTATCGACACTATTTTGTTGTTTCCGTTGTTGATGTTCACATGCAATGCAAGGAAACTAAGGCACATTAGGATTTAGAGGCATCAGGAATAGGGATTTTTCACAGTACCCAGGTACTCCCTCAGAGGATCTTTAATAGACTCGGTATAACATCGATCCGCAAAATGCGTTCACAGTTCGCGAAAAAGCGGTTTTACGGATCGGTGCGGGGGAGGACATAGTCAGATCCTGCAAAACGGATCCGTAAAGAAACATTCGTAGAAGATGCTCTTTTACAAATCGGCTACGCGGGGTCTGCTCGGGCGCCGCCGCGTCGACCCGCAAACTGAAAACCCCCAATAAGCGAATTTGAGCGCGATTCCGACAAATGAGTTCAAATTCAAACAATAAAACATAGTTCGCGCTTGTCGGTGAGGATTCTTTGTCAATCAACTTCCACTTGTCGCAGTCTTTGAGTATATCCCAACAATGCTCTAGTTTAAAAAAATTGCGTTCAGAAGCTTCCATGTCTTTGTACCGTTGTTGGGCAATTTTGTCCTACACAATTAAAACAAAGTCAAATAATGCAATCACTTCATATGATGCAAATGGTGTGCACAACTTGGGACGTGATAACGAACTCACATAGTCGGATTCCACGGTTTCACTTTGAGGTGCATTACGAGCTTGTTCCAAGCAAGCTGCCCAACGACTACAAATTGGCTTGATCACGTCCCAACGACCTTGGAGTGACCGAACGGTCCGTGCTGTCCTATTGAGATGCTTGGCCATCATGCGGAAGTATTGATCTTCGATTATTTGTGAATACCTCTTGGAGGTTTGAGACGTACCAGTGCAAGCATCCATAAACACCGCACTCCAAGCCTTGATCAAGATTTGATCTTCCAAGATCGTGTAGTTCTTCGATCTCACGCTTTTTTTGCTTGCGCTTGCTGATACATTGGGTGACATTTAGTCACGAGCTACCACAATGACGAAAAGATAAGCAAGAACAAGGGATGGAAGCCGCACATGCATACCTTCCGGTCATTTCATTGAACACCTCGCCTGCAGTGGAAGCAGCGCCATTGAAAGGCATCGTTGGGGAACATCTTGCCGGGGCGAAGGGAGTGGACGAAGGCGACGACCTGTACGTAGGAACCTTCTTTCGCTTCATGCCCGAAACCTTGCTCATCTTCTCCATCGGTGGTCGGGCAAATCGCGCAGCGGCGGCGGCGCCCGGTGCACATGCCTTTCCAGCGGGGCCAGTCGCATTGCCGTCCTCCACAACAACGTTGCCCTGCCGCTTGCGGGCAGGCGCGTTGGTGTCTTGGGCGACGGCGAGGGCGACATGGCCGGAAACAAGATCCGTCGGAGGGGATTGCACGTGCGCGACCTCCACGTTGACGTGGGACGGCTGGGAGGCTTCCATGGCGGCGAAGAATGGCGGGGAAGATGGACCAGAGCGCGCGGTGGCGGGGCAATGGCTGCCGAGGAGGGGGGAGCGGGGAACGACCGCGTCGAAATTTCCCCCACGCCAAATCTCGTTGTGGGTAGGAGGCGAGCTCGGGTCGGTCTTCCACCCCGTGAATCTAAAGGTTGAGGGCAAACTTTCGTCGCGCCCCCGCAAAAACTTTTACGGGTCGGACGCGTTTGCGGGGTCTGGTCGGACAACATTTTTCGCGCCAACCCGTATTTTGACGGTTATTTACGGATCGGGCCATTATACGGGGTCTTAGGAGAGGTGGAAGTACTAGATAAGTCCAACCACCCATCTACAGGGGTATTTTAGACCTTTTGACTTGGATAATTAGTTTTGACTTTAACTCCATCCGAATCAACCGCATCAGGCCGCCGCAATCGCAGTGTTCGTTCGCCATGCACATCACGGTGCACGACCTAGATTGTGACTTGTGAGGCATGAAGGCAAGATGTGAACTACTCTCGCGTCTGGCCTACTCCTAAGGATGTGTTTGGTTTCAGGATAAGGTGGAATCGGACGGGTTGGTTTCATCCCTAGCAGTCGTTTTGGTGTTTAGTTGGGTAAGAAATCGGAGTTGGGTCATCCGCATGCAGGGAATATTCCCTTCAGATGCTTCATCAATTGATTCCGTCGATTTGGAGAAACCAACTTGTTATTCGTCCATGAAAACAAGGAAAAAAGAAATAACCAAGCAATTCTCACCGCGCTCACCCCCGCACCCGAACAAAAGTTTTCGTGGTTATTTTTTTCATTTTCGTGAAAAAAATTTCGTGGTTATTTTTTCATTTTCGTGATTATTTTTCGTAAATATTTGGTATGTACTCATGATCATATATTTTTATTTGCATGTGTTGAAAATAAAATGAAAATGTTGCTGAAAATTTAAATTATAGGCTTATCAAATGCAAAGAACTATATTTGTTCAAAGATGTAATCTCACCATTTACAGATTCTTCTCATTTCATCTCTCCAACTAAACAACGAGACGGAACCAACCCATGACATTTTTTATCATCAACTGAACACAAGGATGGAACCAACCCATGATTTTGAAATGAAACCATGACATTCCATGACTTTTGGTCCTCAAACCAAACACATCCTAAGTAATCCCCTCGGTGGTGATGGCCCGCGATCGTCAAGCCCGGCCACCACGGAGGATTCCTCTTTGGGATTCCTCTTATTGATTTGGGGTTCCTCTTTTTACGAATGATACTGATTCGGGATTAGGATTCATCACAAAATTATGTTTGAAGTATTCGTTCACACCCTTGCGAGCAAGTCTCTACTGTTAAATTGGCGTCTCATTCTATTTAATCGTGCACTTGATTTCTATTTAATTAATATAAGACTGAGAACTAAATATATCACCCGTTGATTATAGTTTTGCCCTTTTTGAGGTAGTACTCCCTAGGACTTGTATTGGAGTACCATCTTAAGATTAACCGTCAGATTAAGATGGATGGATATGGCTGTATGGTAGAGGTACCGTAAAATAGCTCCAGGAATAACACCATCGCAGTAAAGTGCTCAGATATGCTCCAGTAACCTCCGTATTGGTGCGTGCCCCGACAATCCATAGAAGGCTATACAACTTTGAAGCTACATCACTTGTTGTCTGCATGTACTCTTTTTTTTTTTTGCGAATATTGTGTACTGTTGACAGCTCTGTATAATTCCAGAAGTCGATTTTACTGCATTTGGGCTAGGAGAACGAGATGCAATGCTGAAATTTCTCAATGCGCTGATCGACCCACATACTCTCATGGTCATTTAGATGTAGTCTCGTCCACAGTCTAATTGCACTGTAATCGAAAAAGGTCCATCTCCATTGCGTCAAACAGAGTGCGCCTGCTGTCTTAGTCGAAATGTAGGCAGCTAACCGGCGGTCTCCCAACCCTAGCCGCCTCCCCCTCCCCCTCCCTTCCTCGCCGCCGCCTGAGGCAGCCGCCGGGCAAGCTCGGGGCGTCAAGGATGGTGGCGGCGGGGCCTAGGCTGCCCTGCCTTTGCATGCGGAGTCCCGGATCTGGAGCGGCAGCTCCATTGGTGAGGCACGGCAAGCTAGCAGTCGTGCGAGAGGTGGATCCGGCGTCTCGGCCGCGCGGGCGGCGGGATCCGGTGATCGTTGACGTCTGGCGGTGGCTTTTGCGGTGGCCGGTGTGCGTGATCTGACGCCTCCCCTGTTCGGCGTGCGGGCCAACCTGGTCGGGCCGCGCTTTCTTGGATTGCCGGTTTTGTACAGGAGGTGCTGCTGGTGGTGGGTATCTAGTTCGGGCGAAATTCCTGGTCCTCCATGGCCGGCCGTGTCGACGGCAACGCCTGAGGGCGTCGTTCCCCTCCTTGGAGGCGTCGGTATGGACTGGTCCCCTCACTTGCCCTTCCCCTAGGTCTCCCGGGCGAAAGCCTTAACTTTGTTGGGCGGCGGCGGCGCTCATGGCGTCGTTTCCTTCTTGAAGGCACCGTTTTGGAAACCTTGGGGCTGGGTGACGCTTGTGGGTGGTGGGCGACGGCAGTGGTGCAGCCCTATCCTAGCATGGATCTCCGTCCGTTGCTTGGAGATGGACTCGCGTAGGTGGAGGCTGTCGTTTGACGTCATGATGGCGTCAATGGCGGAGGCACCTGCGAAGGCTGGTATCTCAATCTGATCTGAAGATGGATCAGTGGAAGATGGCGGCGACGACACATGTGAATGCGTCAGACCGGTTTGTGTCCCGGACCCGGTATGTGGCTCGGTCAGGGTCTCCGGCTTTAGATGTTAGGCTTAGGTGAGAGGTCTGGATATTTGCAGGGCCGGTCCTGAGATTTTAGGGGCCCGGGGCAAAAATAAAACACGGGGCCTTTAACATAAACATTGAAATAGTGGTGTATGAAAAAAAAAGTAGAAAAAATTGTGTGCAAAAGGCCATATTTAGTGCCGAGTTTCGTTGTAACTATTGGAGTAAACTACAGGTTCAGATACCAATTAGGTAGATAAGCCAAGTTAAGTCCATATATATAGTCTGAATACAAATTTGCATATAGTTTAGTTTCTGCACTAACTAATGTTAATTTTAATTTTGTTATCCCAAATAAAAGTGTCAGAGCAATTAAAAATTTAAAATTGATAAGTAAATCCATATGAATGACGTGAAAAACATTGCTTCATATGTTTAAATATTAAATCTCATTATATCAACAAAAACGAAATCAACAGTACCGTGAAAATACAAAATCAGTCATACCTAACTGCGCGAATGAGAAAATAAGAGTTGATTAGACCGTCGGTGTCGTCAATGCTGAGTCCATCTAAAAGTATATAGAAGCCATGATCGAAACCAAAACCACGATAAAAAAGATCTACATGAGATCACCTGTAAAAAAATAGAGATCTACATCACATCAGCGCCCTATCAACAATTTCCTGTTAATCTGTTTGAGAATTTGGGAATGAGGATTAGAATAAAAAACCAGGAAGAAGAACAGGCTACTAGGGACAGAGGGCTCGACGAGACGTACCTGCTGCCGCAGTCATCGAGTCATTTACGCAGCCAGAGCCGAGAGGCAGGGAAGGACCGAACGATCCTAATTAACAGGAGCAAATCGTGATTACTGAATCAATCTTTCTACCCAGTCTCCACTCTTCACGTACGTGCAATTATGAGCCAGGCCCATCGTATCTACTTTACAATTTTGCATGTCGTACAGGCTGAGCGCTAAGGCACTGCCGTTGAGATTGATTTAAAAAACATTCGCTCAACCGCTGCCGGTGAAGAGATGTATGCCTACGTATATACCTTGTATGGGCCCCCTAACTTTTGGGGGGCCCGGGGCGGCCGCCCCGCTCGCCCCGCCCCAGGGCCAGCACTGGGTATTTGGTCCAGCTTGCACCCCTTCATCATATGAATAGGAGTAGCGGCAAATGTTGCCAAGATGACGGATTCAGACATATTGTTGTACTGCTTTGTAAGGTCCTCGAGAATAATCAATAAAATGGCCGCATGCATCTCCCAGATGCAGAAGCCCGGGGTCATCCTCCTTTTCTAAAAAAAAATTTTGCACTGTAATCGAAATAGGCATCCTATGCTGGCCCTTTGGGAAATTGGAGATCAGGGAGTATCGCAATTCGCAAAGCATGACGAATGTGATTACCTATATCTTTCCCTTCTTATAAACCATTTTCATGAGAACTACAGTAGTAATCTTTAAACTCATTGTTTACTAATATTCACCATCCAGCGTATTTACTCAAGTAAATATGAAACTATGCGTCTTTTCGCATATCATGATCCCATTGATTTGAATTGGTTCTGTTACACGCATGCTCTCAAGCTGGTGCAGCTGGGCCAGCTCTGCTGTCAAAGACTGTACAAGACCTAAATGATTCCTTCTGGAGATTTTATAGGCCACACATGATTCGTGGAACTGCTTTGGGATCCATGTGAGCATCAAGCTTTAGATTTATAATTTACAATGGCTGAACCGAGGTTTAGTTTTTGAAGTACTGAAACTGTTGTGTGGATGCAGAGCCTTGGTTGCTAGAGCATTATTAGAGGAGTAATGCTACACCTACAACGGCTTACGTAAAGATTTTACGTACAAACTGATGTGTAAGATTGTGATTGGTAATTAAGGGATGATGGGCCCCACCCCCACAGAAAATCAGGGAGGGGGGGAGAAAAGAGTTAGTTTGGAAGGTTAAGTAAACCTTTGTAAGTTTTTGTAGGTCTAGCATTTTTGTTATTAGAGAATCCCCAATTGATTGATTGGTGCTTGGTATTTAAAGTATTTTATGGGTTTGTAGCATTGATCGGCGGCAACGGTTACATTGTTGGGATTAATCAGATCTATGAAGTGTAAATTAGTGCCACAACTAAAATCGTACAAAGTACAAGTACAACAACAAATGCAAAGTATCAAAATGCAGATACCAAATTTAAGTGTGATCACAAGAGAATTAGGTGATATATAAGCTAGCTAAGGAGCGTCGATCACATGCCATTCTTTCTCACTATTCAAGAGGACCCAAAAAAAATTCATGCATGTACAGTAGAGATCAGCCTTGCACCGTGTCCATGAGAGACCAGCCTTGCACCGTGTCCATGAGAGATCAGCCTGATGCTTGTGTTGTGTGGTGCTCTGCTTGTTCTAAACTTTGTGTGGTAAATCCATAGTATGAGTTCCTTTTTTCATCTGATTCTTGTTTTGTGTCCAGGCAAACTAACACGATGAGTTGTGTTCCATCAGTCTACTGATTCTAGCAATTTGCCTGCCTTTCTTGGTGATGTCAAAAATATGATATGTTGAACCTTTAAAAAAAATCTCTTTACACTACTCGAATTCACACATTTGTCGTCTGCCTTTCCTTTGCCGTCCGCTGACACATGGCAAAGATCTTCTTTGCCATCAGCTGACGCAAAGCAGACGGCAAAGAGAACACATAAGGCAAAAAAATTCTTTGCCGTCGGCCAGCAGACGGCAAAGGAAGCACAGGCAGACGGCAAAGGGTTGGCAGACGGCAAATGGGGTGCCACCGTACACCCCCTCCCACCCCATAACGGGCGCTCCTTTTGCCGTCTGCCCTCCTTCTCTTTGCCGTCGGGGGGCGGACGGCAAAGCAAGCCCCCCCCCCTAACGGCCGTCTCCCTCTCCCTCTCACTCTCATCCGCTCCGACAGTCTCCTCCGCTCTGACAGTTACTCTCAGCCGCTCGTCCCCCGCCCGTCGGCCGCCTCCCCTCCCGTCGGCCGCCTCCTCCCCTCCCGCGGCACCCCTCCTCCCCGCCCGCCGACCACCTCCCCTCCCGTCGCCTTCTCCCCGCGCCCTCCTCCCCGCGCCCGCCCGCGGCACCCCTCCTCCCCGCCCACCGGCCGCCTCCCCTCCCGCCCGCGGCACCCCTCCTCCCCACCCGCCGGCCGCCTGCCCTCCCGCCCGCGGCACCCCTCCTCCCCGCCCGCCGGCCGCCTGCCGCGCGCCCCCTGCCCCCCTGCCGTCGTCCACCGCCGCCGCCGCCACCTGCCGTCGTCCACCACGGTGAGTTGAGTTCTTCTTCTTTTTCTTTTTAAAAAAGTTAATTACTTTAGTTAGTTTATTAGGTTAGTTTTTTATTATATATAGGGTAATTTAGTTAGTTTATTTGGTTAGATTATTAGGCTAATTAGGTTAGTTAGTT
This sequence comes from Hordeum vulgare subsp. vulgare, assembly GCF_904849725.1. Classification (NCBI taxonomy): domain Eukaryota; kingdom Viridiplantae; phylum Streptophyta; class Magnoliopsida; order Poales; family Poaceae; genus Hordeum; species Hordeum vulgare. The sequence continues at coordinate 485,823,978 of NC_058518.1, read as the reverse complement.
AGGTTAGAAGAAAAAAAGAGGAAAAGCAGAAGGAAAAAAATGAAAAAGAAAAAGGAAAAGAAGAAAATAATTAGAAGAAGAAAGAAAAGAAGAAGGAGAAGAAGAAGAAGAAGAAGAAGAAGAAGAAGAAGAAGAAGAAGAACAGGAGGAGGAGGAGGAGAAAGAAGAAGAAGAAGAAGAAGAAGAGGAGGAGGAGGAGGAGGAGGAAGAGGAGGAGAAAGAAGAAGAAGAAGAAGAAGAAGAAGAAGAAGAAGAACAAGAACAAGAACAAGAACAAGAAAAAGAATAGGAGGAGAAAAAGAGGAGGGGGAGTAGGAGGAGAAAAAAGAAGAAGAAGAAGAAGAAGAAGAAGAAGAAGAAGAAGAAAAGAAGAAGAAGAAGAAAAAGAGGAGAGAGGAGAAGAAGAAAGAAGAGGAAAAGGGAACCCTGGCACCCCGAAACTGACCCTCGACCCCCGACCCGTGACGCCCGACGCCACTGACCCCCGACCATCGACCCCCGACGCCACTGACCCCCGACCCCCGACCCCCGACGCCACTGACCCCCGACCCAGACCCTCGGCCCACGACTCCCGACCCCCAACGCTCGACGCCACCAACCCCCGACCCCCGACGCCACTGACACCCGACGTCACTGACCCTGGACCCCCGACGCCACTGACCCCCACAACCGACGCCACTGACCCCCCACAACCGACGCCACTAACCCCCGACCCCGATGCCACCGACACCACCGACCCTCAACGGCACTGACTCCCAAGGCCACTAAGCCCCGACCCCCGACAACTCTTCTGCCTTCTTTTGAACAAGAAGGTGCTTTTCGGCCTTCCAGAGGCCCACGAGGTCATAGTTTTGTAAATTATGAGTTAGGTCACATATTTTCCGATTATGTTAATTATAAAAACATCGTATTTGTGTTGATCGTGTGAATTTTAATGTGCAGTTGTTCGACGACCTCCACGTGCGTTGGACGAGCTCCGCCCTTGCGTTTGTTGGTGAGCACAAATGACTTCTCCTCCTACCCCTTAATTTGCTCTGTCCCGGTCTTCGTGCCGATGAAACTTGCTAGCTATAGGTTTCTTCAATCATGAGTATGCGTGACCAGTATGCGTTTCCCGTTCGAAAGGGCGACATCTATAAATATGCATTTCTTTGCATATTTATAACCGCCATCCTTTCGAATTGTCCAACATTATCCATGGACAGCCCGAGTATGTGTAGATTGGGTTTGTTTTTCCGTATGCTGTGCTCCGGATCCGATGCGGAATTTCATCAGTGCCTCCCCTGTTGTTCTCTGGGTACACATCCTCTTTGCTTATTGTCGAGACGTGTATCAGGAGAACAGCGGGGAGGTGCTGCCGAAATTCTGCGTCGCATCTGGAGCAGAGCATGGGAAAACGAACCCACTCTACACATACTCGGGTGGGATTAGGACCTATCTTTACCTATTAGCACGTAGGTTGCATGGACGTAATAAAACTGACAAACTTGATTAGCGTATGAATATAGATGATGAATTATATATTTATTTCTTGTGCCCCCATAGGTAGCTAGGCAACATGAGTGACCGTGCTTGGATGTACACTGGTCACCCTGGTCAGAAAGACATGACCCATGAATGGTTAAAAAAACCAGGGGGTTTGTGAGAGCCGCATTTGCAAATGGCCAGCATAAAACATGGTGCCCCTGTCCCAACTGCGACAACTGGAAAAAGCAGACAGGGTTTGAAATGGGTAAACACCTGCAGAAGTGGGGTTTTACGCCTAATTATATGGTGTGGACTTTTCATGGCGAGTCTGACCAACGTGCCAGAGCTGAGGTGATTCGTCGTCTCACCGACGAGCATGGTACCGGGATTGAAGACATGGTGCAAGACTTTGATGATGCTCGTGATTCGGACGATGAGATGGAGGAATCTGCAAAGGCCTTCTATGAAATGTTGGAGTCTTCAAAACGTCCTCTCCACGAGCAGACTGAGCTTTGTCAGCTCGATGCCATCGCACAAGTAATGGCTCTGAAGGCTCAATTCAACCTAGGCAGAGAATGCTACGACGCGATGATGACGATATTTGGACGCTTTCTACCCAAAGGCCATGTACTGCCTGCAAACCTGTACCAGTCAGAGAAAATCCTCCGTGTACTTAAGATGCCCTATGAGAAGATACATGCCTGTGAGAATGGATGTGCCTTATTCAGGCTTGAGTATGCGGCCTTGAACTATTGCCCCATTTGCAATTCTTCCAGGTATATTGTGGTAGACAACGGCATGGGTGAGAAGAATCAGACCAAATTCTCCATTAGCTCCTAAATGGTCTATTTAATAAAAAATAACCTATACTTAGCTAATTATCCTTGAAATGGCATAATTAGCTCCAAAAGGCATTCTTAGCCAATTTAGCCCAAAGAAGGAGACGTGAGGAGAAGAAAGAAGAAAAATGAAAGGAAGGAAGAAGAAGAAGAAGGAGAGGGAGGAGGATAAGAAGAAGGAGGAGAAGGAGGAGAAGAAGGAGAAGGAGCTCCTCCTTCTCCTTCTTCCTCCTTCTTCCTCCTTCTTCTTCTCCTTCTTCTTTTCTTCTTCTTCTCCTCTTCCGTCTCCTTCTCCTCCTCCTCCTCCTCCTCCTCCTTCTTTCACTTCTTGTTCTATTTCTCTTATTCTACGTAGCTTAATTAGACTCATCCAACAAAGCCTAAATTGGCTAATTATCCATCCAAATGACATAATTAACTTAGTTAGCTCCTAAATGGTCTATTTAATAAAAAATGACCTATACTTAGCTAATTATCCTCGAAATGACATAATTAGCTCCAAAAAGGCATTCTTAGCCAATTTAGCCCGAAGAAGGAGACGAGAGAAGAAGAAAGAGGAAAAATGAAAGGAAGGAAGAAGAAGAAGAGGAGAAGAAGAAGAAGGAGAGGGAGGAGGATAAGAAGAAGGAGGAGAAGGAGCTCCTCCTTCTCCTTCTTCCTCCTTCTCCTTCTCCTTCTTCTTTTCTTCTTCTTCTCCTCTTCCGTCTCCTTATCCTCCTCCTCCTTCTATTACTTCTTCTTCTCTTTCTCTTATTCTACGTAGCTTAATTAGACTCATCCAACAAAGCCTAAATTGGCTAATTATCCATCTAAATGACATAATTAGCTTAGTTAGCTCCTAAATGGTCTATTTAATAAAAAATGACCTATACTTAGCTAATTATCCTCGAAATGACATAATTAGCTCCAAAAAGGCATTCTTAGCCAATTTAGCCCGAAGAAGGAGACGAGAGGAGAAGAAAGAGGAAAAATGAAAGGAAGGAAGAAGAAGAAGAGGAGAAGAAGAAGAAGGAGAGGGAGGAGGATAAGAAGAAGGAGGAGGAGAAGGAGAAGGAGCTCCTCCTTCTCCTTCTTCTTCCTCCTTCTTCCTCCTTCTCCTTCTCCTTCTTCTTTTCTTCTTCTTCTCCTCTTCCGTCTCCTTCTCCTCCTCCTCCTCCTTCTTTTACTTCTTCTTCTCTTTCTCTTATTGTACGTAGCTTAATTAGACTCATCCAACAAAGCCTAAATTGGCTAATTATCCATCTAAATGACATAATTAGCTTAGTTAGCTCCTAAATGGTCTATTTAATAAAAAATGACCTATACTTAGCTAATTATCGTCGAAATGACATAATAAGGCTTACGTAGCTGCAACATGACCTATTCCCCTAACTTAGATATTAAATGGCCTATAATTAGCCTAGCTAGATCAAAAATGGCTTAATAAGCATAGTTTGCTCCGAAATGACCTATTTTATCCAAGTTAGCTCTGAAACGACCTATAGTTAGCTAGGGTTCCACCTAAATGACATAATTAGCTTAGTTAGCTCCTAAATGGTCTATATTTAGCTAATTTCTGTCCAAAATAACCTATATATACACTACTTCATCTAGTATTATTCTTCTAACTTTCTTATTTGTCATTTTGCAGATAACTTCACTTCACGGGAAGCTTGGCAAATATTGATGGAATGCTTGAAGATGATTTCTTGTAACATGGGTTGTATTGAAACTATTGTAGTATATGAATATATGAAACTTTGTATGCACGTGGATGAAACTGGTGTAATATATGAAACTTTGTATGCACGTGGATGCAACTTGAAAGCTGGATATAAGAGGTTATTTTAATATGGTTATGAGTACGGAAAGAAATTTATTTATGTCAAATATATATATATATATATATATATATATATATATATATATATATATATATATATCCTGATTATTGTTAAAAATGCTGGATATAACAAAAAATAAATAAAAAAGGGGTTGGTTCCCCTCTTTGTCGTCTGCCCCCACATGGCAAAGGGGGGGAGGCAGACGGCAAAGGGCGGAATCTGCCCCCTCTCTCTCCCCTCTTTGCCATCTGCCCCCTCATGGCAAAGGGGGGGGGAATTTGCCCCCTCTTTCTCTCCTCTTTGTCGTCTGCCCACGCACGACAAAGGAGGGGAGGCAGACGGCAAAGGCAGACGGCCTGCCGTTAACACTTAACGCGAACGTTGCACCCTTTGCCGTCCCAGTTAATTTGCCGTCAGCCCACTCATGGCAAAGATTCTTTGCCGTCTGCTTTGGGAAAGCTGACGGCAAAGAACCTCTTCACCGGATTTTTTTTACCGTCTAGTTTGCCGTCTGCTGACCGACGGCATAGCCTTTGCCGTCCGTGGTTGCACCCTTTGCCGTCAGCTTTGGAAGACGGTAAATTTATGAATTTCAGTAGTGTTACAATGTTCGGAGCAAAAGAACAATCCCATCGACATGAATTTTGTGAAGCCGTGTGTGTTTACTTTTCCCTTCCAAGACTGAACTGAAATATGTGTTTTCAGTACTGAAATTGACTAATAGAATCAAAGTGGACCATCATGCTATGCACAAGCATGACTAGTATTTATGTGATGAGTGGGTAGGCCACCAAACATGAGCCCATGTGTCTTGAGAAGGACACTTGGGGTCAAGCTCCCGAATCAAGTTCTGCACATACAACATTTCTCTCTGTTGGCTCTACTCTGAAGCCAACTATGACCCTTTCTCAGACGGCTTAGAATGAAAACCGCCTGTTATTAAGCCTTAAGCTGTTGAATTTAGGATACCCGTCTTTGTTCATGTGACTATGATTGGGTTGTTTCTAGTAGTGAGATGATTTTCTCTTGTGTTTCAGTCTGGAGTGTGCCTTTTTTGGTTATCTATGGGATTTGCTATTTACTGTGGAATTCAATTGTGGTTGCACATGTATAAGCAGTTGTGGCATATCGCAGGTGACGGGTGTTTATGGTATATGTACTTGTTTGAAGCATCTTATTTTTTGTGTGAGGAAACAATGATGTCATCCTATATTTCTATCTGTAATTTTAAAATGCAACTGTGCCTAAAAAGTTTACGTGATTTGTCATCTGTTTGCGCGGTTAAGAGTATCGCGACAAGATCTTCGAAACTAGATGTCATGTTCATATGTTTCAATGGGTTTCTTTTATGGTTGTTATAGTCACTTGGTTAGGAGGTTATATTTCAGTTATGGCCACTCCATTACAAGATTATAGTCGCTTGGTTACCAGGTTATTGAACGTCATTCCACCCTGTGTAAGACTGGTATTTTGAAGGTATGGTAACATCTCTTATTTTTATGACACTTTAGTTCTTGGTCTATAGACTTGGGTGGCAACTCGGGCTGCTACACATGTGTTACCGGACTGGTATTTTGAAGGTATGGTAACTTTATTTTTATGACACTTTATGTACGAAGTGAAGACCATACCACAAAACGAGCTGCTACACATGTGTTACCGGATCAGTATTCAGTACCGAACCTTATTCAGACAGGACGTTGTGTTAGACTTCTGTTGGGAAGAGTTTGCAAACTTCTGTTGGGTAGAGTAGCTAACATCATGTACAAGTGCATTTCGTCGCTGAAATTTGTTGCTTTAAAATATCTCTGTCTTCATATCGGTGTATAAACTTATTTAAAGAACATGAAAGATATCTATTGCGGGACTTGCCTAAGAGCAAGTACAATAAGATACAGTCAGCAGTCTGTAAGGATTAAAATACTATATTTTTGCTGAGTTGGATGAGAGAGAAGAGGAGAGAGAAGGGAAGCGAGCTCTTCGTGAAGAGCCAGCTCTATCACGTGCTCCTAGATGCTTTATGAGAATAAAAGGTGGGTCATATATGATAACAGTAGTACTCTTTTATAACTAACTATTGTACAAGCTAGCTATAAGATGTGCTATAAGACTGCTTATAGCCAGCACTTGGCTATACTATTAACCATGCTCTAAGGCTAGTAGTTGCGTAGATCCTCAAAATGATTCCCGAGCTTGGTACGAGTGAGATGTGAATTCTTAGCACAACTAAATTCATATGTGGTACAGCAACAACTACAGAGAATTAAAAGGTGGATGTACCAAATTTAAGTAGGAGACGTCACGCTCAGTCGAAGAGGATGCATCACATGTTTTGCTTGCTCACTAGCTATACACCGCTCACATTTATTTTCCAATGTTCATGCCTGTGTTACTACCAAGCAAACTTGTGCATATTAGGATTTCGAGACATCGGGAACGACACCTGAAGAAAGTTTCATCATCATAGAGATGATTCATGGTCGAGATGGTCCAAGAGCACTGACATGCAGGTCTTTTAGGAATACGTAGTTCGCTGAAAGTTCAGTCTCTCAGGGGCGTTGGGCCTTGAGCTGGTGCCTATGCACTTTGTACCGAGTTGGCCATAATATGTGCTCGCTAGTTGCACCTTTCCTGGTTACGAGGGTTTGGATGGGTTTCCTTGAAGTTGAGGTGTTACAGAACTACAGTAAAAATAAGTGTATTGTGAAGTTCATGTTGAAGGGTTGTTCTACTCTATAGACACCCAGTGCCGGCCCTGGGGCGGGGCGAGCGGGGCGGTCGCCCCGGGCCCCCCAAAAGTTAGGGGGCCCATACAAGGTATATACGTAGGCATACATCTCTTCACCGGCAGCGATTGAGCGAATGTTTTTTAAATCAATCTCAGCGGCAGTGCCTTAGCGCTCAGCTTGTACGACATGCAAAATTGTAAAGTAGATACGATGGGCCTGGCTCATAATTGCACGTACGTGAAGAGTGGAGATTGGGTAGAAAGAAAGGAATCATTTGATTCAGTAATCACGATTTGCTCCTGTTAATTAGGATCGTTCGGTCCTTCCCTGCCTCTCGGCTCTGGCTGCGTAAATGACTCGATGACTGCGGCAGCAGGTACGTCTCGTCGAGCCCTCTGTCCCTAGTAGGCTGTTCTTCTTCCTGGTTTTTTATTCTAATCCTCATTCCCAAATTCTCAAACAGATTAACAGGAAATTGTTGATAGGGCGCTGATGTGATGTAGATCTCTATTTTTTTACAGGTGATCTCATGTAGATCTTTTTGATCGTGGTTTTGGTTTCGATCATGGCTTCTATATACTTTTAGATGGACTCAACATTGACGACACCGACGGTCTAATCAACTTTTATTTTCTCATTCGCGCAGTTAGGTATGACTGATTTTGTATTTTCACGGTACTGTTGATTTCGTTTTTGTTGATATAATGGGATTTAATATTTAAACATATGAAGCAATGTTTTTCACGTCATTCATATGGATTTACTTATCAATTTTAAATTTTTAATTGCTCTGACACTTTTATTTGGGATAACAAAATTAAAATTAACATTAGTTAGTGCAGAAACTAAACTATATGCAAATTTGTATTCAGACTATATATATGGACTTAACTTGGCTTATCTACCTAATTGGTATCTGAATCTGTAGTTTACTCCAATAGTTACAGTGAAACTCGGCACTAAATATGGCCTTTTGCACACAGTTTTTTCTACTTTTTTTTCATACACCAATATTTCAATGTTTATGTTAAAGGCCCCGTGTTTTATTTTTGCCCCGGGCCCCTAAAATCTCAGGACCGGCCCTGTAGACACCACGTCTTAGACGTGCTATCCTAGCACAAAAAAAAAGGTTACACTCTCCGAACCTCCTTAGTTCTAGTGGTTGCGGCCATTCTGTCTCTCAGACAGGAGGTGAGACCTGTGGCTATTCCGATAGACCATACATTCATCATCTTTATCGTGGTCCAAGAATGAAGATGCAGCGATTCGTGCACGACTAGGGAACAGGCACTAGCGTAGTCGATTATGCGACCTATAGCGCCTGGCCATTTAGCCAGAGGTTTCCGTAGTCCTTTCCAATTGATTTCTGATCGGCACCTCTTTGTCGCCCCAGTTTTCCTACTCTACTCCCGACTTTGGTCAAGTCATGCTAAACTGATTTCAGCGGCGGTCATTCACATGAAAATGCTCCTTTTTTATGTTCCTTCAAGATAGATTAAGGTTTGGCCTTCACGCATTTAAGTAGAGAGTGAGTTAAATACACATAACCATCACATTCGTGTCACAATTACCAAAACCACCACTTTACGATTTGTGGCAGAACACACCGAACGCTATCATTGACAGTGGCAGAAAAACACCGATGATAGATGCTAAGCGCTTTGATGATGTGCACAGGATAGGTCAAATCGGCATGATGCTTGTGTTGTGTGGTGTTATTTTTCTTGTTCTAACCTTTAGATACATTTGTATCCATACAAATTTAAGTCAACTAATTCAGAACGAAGGGAATATATATATATATACTTAAAGAAAAGTAAGGTTTCTCTTTCACTGTTTTCATCGTCCAACCTCTATGTACATTTTCCCTCTCGCCTCCTTTTTAATTTGTTCCTCCCACCTCAGATTTTTCTCTCATCGGTTTTCCCTAAAAACATTGTCAATTGTCCCAACTTACTAAAATGAAATAATTTTTTCCTTAATAAGTCGATAAGTTTTACCAAATAAGTACTTGGCAACAAGATGGCTGATAAATCATGGTGATTTATTTTCTTTTGTAAGTTAATAAGTTTTTACCAAATACTCCCTTCGTTCCTAAATATAAGTCTTTTAAGATATTTCACTAAAGGTCTACATACGGAGTAAAATGAATGAATCTATACTCTAAAGTATGTCTATATACATCCGTATATAGTTTACTAGTGAAACCTCTAGAAAGACTTATATTTAGGAACGGAGGGAGTAAGTGCTAATATACATGCAATCACAAGCTAATCTACTAGAATATTTATGTACCCGCTGCAATGCACGATCAATTACCTTGTGAAGAAAAAAAACTTTGAGTTCATATGAGCATGTCATTCATTTTTTTTTCTAAAAGGAGGATGTCCCCTTACTTCTAGATCGGTTGATGTACATAGCCTTAGTTTATTACTATTTTCAGTTGTTGCAAAGTTATCAAATGACCCACTGGTCAAACACATCGCAGTAGAGATTAGTTGACACACTTATGCATCATAAATCCTATTATTGTGTTGTCATGAACTTGTGATTTGTTGAGACTTTTTTCCTTCTTAAACAGATTTCAAATGTTACATGTAAGCAATGTTTGGAGCAGTACAAGGATTCAACATGTACGCTACTTGGCAAGAACACAATGATGCTATCCACACACAAAATTTGTCGGGGAAGTATAAGGATTTCGTTTACCAGCATCATAATCAATGCAGGGATAGAAACATCATGCTCAGGTAGAGTCGTATACAACATAAATATGGATTTTGCGTTCAGTTGTAAATCATGTCGGTTATAATTAGGACACACCATACAATCAACACATAAAAAATATTTAGTGTGGGTGGATCAATGTGATAGCTTGTTTGCCTCTTATTTTAATAGTATAATAATATAATAGATCATAGATAATAAATGGGTGCATCTCGTCATTGAGTTCTGTTTCTGCAAGTATCATTTTTATACGTTAAACTAAAGAATATTAGAGATATCTATCGTGCAACTTGCCGAAGAGTTAATAACGCGTCCTCACGTGGTCGTGAACTCTATACGAATGAGTGAAATGTAAATTATTGGCACAACTAAAATGGTACGTAGTACAACAACAACTGCAAAGAATCGAAAGGTAGATATACCAAATTGAAATGTGACACATCACTCTCACAAGAGAACGTAATATATATAAGCTAGTCGAAGAGCATCACTCAGATGTTATGCTCGCTGACCATATAAAGGCCTCTTTGGTTTGGAGGAAGTTTGTAGGAATTCCAGAGGGTATGATTTCTATAGGAAAATTTCTTTTAGAGCCCTTTAGTTTGGAGGAATAAAATCCTATTCATATGGAGGAATTCTTCCTATCGTTCACATTTCATTGGAAATAAATATTAGCCTAGACTCAATGGAAAAAATCTTATGATGTGAACCAAAGAGCATCTCCTTTCCTATTCCTATTCATAGGATTTGAGATTCATGCCATCACAATTCCTATGATTGTCCTACCCTATGAACCAAAGGAGGCCTAAGAAGACTCACCTTTCTTTTTCAAGTTTGTGATTGTCCATGTGTGTGTTAGTACTAGGTGAATTAGGACACACTAGGATTTGGAGACATTAGGAATGACACCTTCACAAGTAAGCTCCTTCTTACAAAGGTGTATAAGCGACCCATGAACCTTCACATCATTGTCGGCGGAAAAAACGATCTCTCAAGAACTTTGAGACTTGCACTAGTGTCTCAACACGTTGTACGGACATGACCATAACATGTGCTTGTTGATTGTGGCCTTGTGTTGGTGGGAAATGACTTCTCTGGAGCTGGGTGGCGGATATGTACGCTAGTAATGAAGTCCAAAAACACTACACGAGTGGGTCTTGATACGTATTTGTGCACCTTTGTTTGGTTGCGAGAGTTTGGATGGGTTCTGTGTAAATAGAGTAGAGCGAGAGTATAAGTTCCATTTTGAAGTGTGTTAACAACAAGGGCATGCTTGGATGCTTCCACTGAGTTTGGTCCCCTTTGCACGGGTGGCCCAATGTAGCCTCGTTGAGGTAATGCGGGTTCTAGGCCATGGTCTGCAGCATGTTTGGTTGCCCGCATTGCATCAGGAGGTGGTTTAATACATTACGTTTGATTGGCAGTACTTGGTTGTGAAAATGCAATTGCCTAGTGTTTGGTTGCTCACGGGCTAAAGTTTTGATCGCTCATTCTTACTAGTGGCGACATTACAATGAATTACACTATGCATAATATACAATACTAGATTAATTTTGTTGTAGTCCTAGATACTCAACAAATGATAGTACTAAATTAACTTTCATTGTGTTGTCACCATTCTACCTAACAAAGAGCCCGACAAAGGATAGGTGTAAAAGAATGCAATATGAACATAGTCATTGGCATTATATTTTGCAAATAGTTCTGATAGTTAGCAGAAAAAGCATCCTTCAGTAGTTCACCCCGACTCTTGGGTTGCGTCTGGGATTTGCACGAGGGGCGCAACAGGTCATTTGTAAATAGTTTTGAAAGAAGGGTCTTCAAACAGTTCATTTGACTTCTTGGTTTAATTTTTATTTGCGGCAATGGCTCAAAGCACCTACGGTCCCTAAGGAGTACATATGATGATCACAACATTCTCCATTTGCCATGCGAAGTCTAAGGGAAATCATAGAAAAATCTCTTCCTAGTGTACCATTGTTATCACGCCCACCCCTCTCTTTTCATCTTTCCCTTGCTACATATTTGGTCCTGTCCAAATGTTCTCGCCACACTCCACTTCACCGCACTCTCATTAGCAAAGAAGCGAAGGCGGACCGCCTAGCTGGTCGTATCGCTCATGGCCCAACTCCTTTGAGGGCATGCAAGCAATGGTTGCCGGTATTGGTGGAGCTGACGGGGTCCCTTGCCAGGGGGAGACTTGTGTGAGATCTTACATTTAGGTGAGATCAACACCAAAAAAATCATATTTACATATTTAAAAAAATATGACATTGTTTGATAACATTCTTGTGTGATATGTATACCACTCGGAAAAAATCAGCTCAAAACTCGATGTATGTTTTGAGATTCAAAAAAGAAAAATTCGAATGTGAATAGTAATACTCCCTCCGTTCCTAAATATAAATCTTTCTAGAGATTCTACTAGAGAACTACATACGAATGTATGTAGACATACTTTTAGAGTGTATATTCATTCATTTTGCTTCGTATGTAGTCAACTAATGAAATCTCTTAAAAGACTTGTATTTAGAAACGGAGGGAGTAGTAATAGTTCAGGGTGAATAGTACTTTAATACCATTCACATCCGATTTGTCCTTTTTTATTTCTATTAAGGCGAGTTGGATTAGGAGCTGAAACTTTTTAAGGTTGTACAACAAACATTCATGAGTGTCTACAAAAAAATTGAGAATGTTTGAACTTGTATCCGATTTTGTCTTTTTTATTTCTATTAATGTGAGTTGGATTAGGAGCTGAAACTTTTTAAGGCTGTGCAACAAACATTCATGAGTGTCTACAAAAAAATGAGAATGTTTGAACTTGTAATTTTTTTTGAAAAAAATGATCTCATAGATCTCATCTAATGAGAGATCTCACATAAGTCTTTCCACCCTTGCGAGAGCCCATAGCAAGGGATCATACCCGACCACTTCCACATCATGTGCTTGAGCCACACGTCTCTCTGGGTTCCTCCCAGCTTGTACAGCGACGAGTGGTCAACTGTTCAGACTTTAACGCCTCGAAGGAAAAAAGAAGCGGCGAGCGATGCTATGGAAGGGGGTCTGTTGCGAGCCAACTCCTGATTGGATCCTGGATCCTTTTGCTTGCTATTTCATCCTGCTAGTAGCAAAGGGGTTCTCATGGTCCGCAAGAGGAGTTAATTGTAGATACCACTATTCAGCATGATGTAACGAATCAGTATCATAGTTCATGGATTTAGCAGTTGAGTACCATTATTTGGCCTAACCGTTATAGAAAAGACTGACAGCCGACAACAAGGACCCAGGCCTGAGGTGGCATGTTCTTATGTGAAAAGTCTTCACTTTTTATTTATTCACGCATACTCCCTCCGTTCCTAAATACAAGTCTTTTAAGCCATTTCACTATGTGTCTACATACGGAGCAAAATGATTGAATGTACACTCTAAATATGTCTATATACACGCTAGTAAAATCTCTACAAAGACTTATATTTAGGAACGGAGGGAGTAGTTTTGAAGACTTTTTTTCAGGAAAAACATCACTTTCCAACATGATGTAACGAGTCAGTACATAGTTCATGGACTTTTTTATTTATTCACGCATACATCTTTTTTGTCAAAAATAGTTTTAAGTTTCTTTTCCAGGATAAACAACCACGCGTAAATTTATTTATATATCATGGGACGCATCACGCGTGTCCGGTTTTTTTCTGGAAAAGAAAATCTTCAAAACTTTTTTTGACAAAAAAAAAGGTTGTATACGTGAATAAATAAAAAAGTGAAGGTTATTTTTGCAAAAGAACATGCCACGTGAGGCACTAACAGGTGGGCCCCCGCTATCAGATATACGGTCAATATAGGGTTATACGGTTGTCGGTCTTTTTTATAATGATTAGACCGAATAGTGGTATTGAACTGCGACATACACGAACTCTCGTATTGATTCTTTACATGGTGCTGAAGACTGGTATCTCCTTGTAATTAACTTCCGCAGGAGGGAACGCACATTGAAGACGTCGACCCAACACACTGACATATAGACCTAGATGATGGCCTCACCCGAGCAATGACCGCGTGAACTAGACAAGAGCATCGAAAAAATGACACATGCAATCCGCGTTAAACACCCAATCCCACGCCCGCCCGCCACATACTAAGAAGGCAAAGCCGATCGGGGCCAAAGATTAGGTTCTTTAAGTATCTACGACTGTAACTTGTAAATCCGACTCCTCAAACGTCCGAAGACGCGCTCGGCCGCGTCCGCGGACATTGATCGGTCACACCCTAAATTTACTCGCCCACATCTAATTCTCTCATATTTCATCCCCTAGATCCATACAAAGCATGTAAAATGAACAACCTACATAGTACTCCCTCCGTAAACTAATATAAGAGCCTTTAGATCACTATTTTAGTTATCTAAACACTCTTATATTAGTTTACAGAGGGAGTACATACTATGCTACTCTTCGTCGTCGTTGGAGATGGCCTGAGCCGCCTGTGCCGGAGCCTGAGTTGGCTGCGCCGCCTCCTACGCAGCCCGCACCGGCTCCATCTGCTGCCGACGGAGACGCCTGGCCTCCGCAGCCGACTCCGAGTGGATGGAGTTCAGGATGGCCAGTCCGGCCACATATCCACATCCTCCATCGTCGGCGCCTCCTCCTCCCCCATATCCAGCGGTGGAGCCTCCTCCGTCAGCTCCTGGTGGTCCTTCCCAACAGCTAGCAACGAAGCCTCCTCCGCCGGCTCGTGTTGGTCCTCCCCCACAGCTAGCAGCGGCGCCTCCTCCGCCGGCTCCTACTCCTCGTCCTCTTCCACCCCCATCTCCTTCTTCTCTTCCTCCTTCACCCCCTCGACCTGCTTGAAATCCTCCTCCAAATCCAGAGGTAGCCCCGCCGCCCTCCGGATTCGAAGCCACGCAAGGAATTTTTGTCACATAAGACCATCTATGTTTTTGTATTGACAGAAAAGACCATCTGCTATCCGTATTGACCAAAAAAGACCACATACATCGTGACGGCAGATCCAACAGCAGACACATGGCATCTGCAGCCCTGTCGCCACAAGCGGAGTGGCAGGGAGCGTGCGCACCCGGCGGCTTGACCCGGGTTCGAATCATGTCGACCGCGCGCACGACAGTGGAGGCGCCTGTCGAACGGTCGGGTTTCCGGGCGAGTCTGAATGGGGCACGCCCGGGCTCCACCATATCCGTTCCATATTTAGGCTGGATATGAGGGGTGCCGGTCAACCCAGACGTTTGAGGCCCGTTTAAGGGGTCAAGCTTTTATGACCGGTCAGTGACCGGACGACCTGCTCAAGAGTTTGAAACGACTTTGAGGGTTCCGACTGTAGATGCTTTTAGTCGCCCAATTCCACGCCTGCCTAGGCACTATACATCCAAAACCACAACATCGAAACAGGACACCAGGCCACACCACCCATGACGAAAATCCTCAACAATCCACCTAGCACACTAAAAAAACATACTTACACATCCAAGAAGGAATGACAAAAAAGCATCCCACAGGCCCCGCGACGGCAAAATGTCCGGGCAAGCAAAGCCCGGATGAAAGTGTCGCGCAGTGCCCAGGCATGCAACACACCGAGCCATACGTGCCAACATAGCCGGCTCGCGCGAGCAAAAACGCGGATAGGGGAAAATGACCCTGACAGTCCGCCTCGAGCCAGATCGGGTCGATGTCGGTTGTATCCATGTCACAATGCTTTCGTATGGCAATTACCTATGACCCAACTTATCCGTAGTGTAATTTGACTGTCAATAAGGGACATTCATATCACCACGAGTGCTTTTCTCTGTACAAAATCGAGTCATTTTGAATCACTTATTTTGGGATGAAGGGAGTACAATAGTAGCGTGGGAAAGCTGCCATTGAACTAATGTTCTTGTAACATCATTGCTATGTCATTTTATAAGTTAATACGTAGAAGATTAAAAATGTTCCCCATGCAACTTACACAAGGCAACAAATGGAATGAATCCTCAATAAAGTTCTCGGCTCCATACGAGTGAAACCTAAATTATTGCAATAATTGATATGTACAGTACACCGTTAAATGCGGTGGATTAAAAGGTAGATAAGGAAATAAAGTGCCTTCGCCCTCTTGCATAGAAAAAGGTGATATAAGCGAGCCAAGGAGCATCGGTCCGATCATATGCTATGCACAATCGTTGTTGACCAATAGCATCTTGTGGTTATCCATGTCCATCTTGATACAAAAGGAACTACTTATAGTACAATAGGATTTGGAGGCATGGGGAATAACATCTGGAGATGAAAATTACATTGTAGAGAGATTCATTGCCATATTTCAGATGCTCTAAAATCTCCACATCTGAATATGCCCCTACAACCTACCTTCACCGGCCGCAACTCAGCAAACCGTCCAAGACAATGTAGACTAATGTTAGTACGCGTTTAGATCAACGTTTGTGTTCCGTTTCTCACCGGTTTAAGGATACAGACCTGGCCCCGTTGTTTTCATTTTATGCAGGGAACAAGAGATGATCAGTAATTTACATCTACTAGCAAAAGAGCCCGTGCGTTGCAACGGGGGAACAAAATCCTCGTTTGCACCAAGCGACTCGTTCGTGTTGCCACTTCTATCTTCCATCTTCTCCTTTCAATATTACCGGGGTTTGTGGTTTAATATGGCATTGTTCTTCAATTTCGCCCCTTCTCTTTCATTTCTCCATGAGAATCTTCACCTTTCGATCCTACCAAAGTTTGTGATTTATGCCATTGTCCTTTAATTTCGCCATTCAAAATTTCATAGACTGTACATTTGACTACCTAGGATGATCCTGCTAGGGATACACCTCGGGAGTTGAAACATACCTTCCACATATTTGATAATTTCAAAATTCGATAACGATTGTTCGACCTCATTGAACATGTATGTCTAAGTTTAGTAGTAACAAAAATATACTGAATTAAACCATGCAAGTCACACACCATATATAATAGTGATATTTCTAAGTGTATCAAGAAAATTACATTGTTAACCAGAGTAACCACACGGGAAAATATATAAAATCACCAAGATGCACACTATTACAATAATTTTGTTGTGGTGAAATTAAAAACAAAGAATTATTGTGCAGTTGGGAGGAAATGAGAAAGATAACAGCAGTTTGATATTGTGCATTGTACATTTGACTACCTAGGATGATCCTGCTAGGGATACACCTCGGGAGTTGAAACATACCTTCCACATATTTGATAATTTCAAAATTCGATAACGATTGTTCGACCTCATTGAACATGTATGTCTAAGTTTAGTAGTAACAAAAATATACTGAATTAAACCATGCAAGTCACACACCATATATAATAGTGATATTTCTAAGTGTATCAAGAAAATTACATTGTTAACCAGAGTAACCACACGGGAAAATATATAAAATCACCAAGATGCACACTATTACAATAATTTTGTTGTGGTGAAATTAAAAACAAAGAATTATTGTGCAGTTGGGAGGAAATGAGAAAGATAACAGCAGTTTGATATTGTGCATTGTACATTTGACTACCTAGGATGATCCTGCTAGGGATACACCTCGGGAGTTGAAACATACCTTCCACATATTTGATAATTTCAAAATTCGATAACGATTGTTCGACCTCATTGAACATGTATGTCTAAGTTTAGTAGTAACAAAAATATACTGAATTAAACCATGCAAGTCACACACCATATATAATAGTGATATTTCTAAGTGTATCAAGAAAATTACATTGTTAACCAGAGTAACCACACGGGAAAATATATAAAATCACCAAGATGCACACTATTACAATAATTTTGTTGTGGTGAAATTAAAAACAAAGAATTATTGTGCAGTTGGGAGGAAATGAGAAAGATAACAGCTGTTTGATATTGTGCATTGTACATTTGACTACCTAGGAAGATATCCCTTTGAACTGCCTTAAAAATATCAAGCTTAATTAGTGTGCCTAACTTTTAGGTTAGTGTGTGGTTACAAATATTCCAACTACCTAACTCAACCTGAGTATGATACTCTTTGACTTTTCCACTATAGACTAATTAATAGTACAATAATCTTTGCATGAAGGAAAAGTATATAACTCCTTAATACAAAAAGATTAGACAAACCCTATTAATTTACTATGTTAGCACTTACAAAACCTATCCTCTATTGCTTGCTGCTCGCAGCACCGAATATGGACATGCCTGCCGCTCCACTCGTAATATTAGCTGATAGGAGCTTCTATTAGGTAGTCGAGGTAATGCAAGAGAAAAAAATTAAAACACAATGGAACGCATATAATGGCTATTACTTGGATAGCATCACATGCCAGTACGTCTCTACCAAGTAGATTGGATTTCTACATCCTGCCGCCGGATCGGTTAAGGGGTGATGATGATTCCATATATTTTTCTTAATTTCTCTATTCAAAGTAATTATAAGCTCAAGCAGAGATTTACTCGTTGACACAAAACTGACTAAAAAATCAGTCCTAGTTTTTGTTCATTTATTGACTGAAGTGTGGCATTTATGAATATTTCAGACTTGAATCAAACAGGGAGAAAAATAACTTATTTGTTCATGGATATAAATCGAACAGGAAGCCAACAAAGAATTAAACACAGACTGGCAAACGTTGGACTAATATAAAGTATAGGTAACTCATAATATAAAATACAAGCAACGCCCAACTTACACAGATTGGACAACCAGATTAAACACAAAAAAGTGTAGACAACTTTAGTACACGCCCATGTTACAAAGACGGATTTTGATTTGTAAAAAAGGGGCAAATCTCTAAGCAATATTGAACAAGATTGGGCTAATATGAGTACAGGTTAATAGATGCAAAGCATTTGGTTAATGGAACTTTACTACTGGTCCCTTTAATTTCTTTTTTTACTTAATTAGCTTGATCAGCTGATAGAACGCCTTTTTGTTTTTCATGATTGCAGAGGCTTAATACTTGAGCTATCTAGAAAAACACTAAAACTACTTGTGAACCCACTGAATCTCAATCAAGATACAGGTTAATGGAATCTGACTACTCATCCCTTTTGTTTTTGTTACTTGATTAGCTTGAGCAGCTGACATGACACCTTCTTTTTGTTTTTCATGAATTGCAGAAGCTTAATTACTTGAGCTATATAAAGAAAACAATAAAACTACTTGAGAATCGAGTGCATATCTATGAAGATAAATCATACTGTAGGTGTTCACATCTATGATCGTTTCACTATTCATACTTTTTATTTCTGCAACTCCACTTGAAAAGGGCATGGAGTCAGGAAAAGGCTACAATATTCCGATGGATATTCAATCCCATGGTCAGACAGTGGATACATTAGGGTGAAAGTGCCACAAAATAATTAGTTGCTAATTAATATGGCATGAACCTCAATTGACACACTTTATTGTTCAAGTTTAATGACTAACCACATCATGCTATTAAACTTGCAAAATGGTCTTACATTATGGGATGGAGGGAGTACATGTGTAAATTTTATGAAAGCTAGAAACTCAAAGTCTTTTACACCCTATTGGTCTACATCCGATGAATTACGAGGAACTCTTTCCTTAGCTACAATTCTACAACTACCATTAGTGATGCCAGCCAACATAGAAGATTCTCAAATATTATTTTGAATCACTGAACCTATCTAACTAAATATGAATCTTTAAGACTTGAGTCAAACACGGAGAAAGCAGAAAGTTGCTCATGAACTTGTGAATCAAATAGAGAGCAAACAGGGAAATCAAATAGGGACTCACAAACAATGGAGTAATAATAAAGAGAAAAGAGTACATGGAACATTAGTACACGCCCAGGTTACACTGGTTGTTTTTTTATTCAAGCAATATCCAACAATGGGTAAGCATGTGAGGACCAGCACGCCTGCTAAAACCGGCAATACAACTTTCATCATGTTCCTCTCTTTCTTCCTACCTTGAGAGATTCATATTGATGTTATCACACAATGTTTGTGATATTACCTGCAGTAGCCATGCCGGTGACACGGAGGTGCGACGTGGCACTGCCAGCAACACCGCCTCCCAACTTCTCGACATCTCTCATCTCCCAGCGAGACCAAGCACTTGGTGGCATCCTCCTTGGAGCTGTTGCTCAGGTTGGGTTGCCGATCTGGAAGCTCTAGCCTTTGCCGCCGCCGTTCTGCAAGCTCCAGCCGCCCCCGCCGTTCTACATCGAGCAGCCCAAGTTTGATTAGGAGAAAACAAAATGAACCTAAAGTAGACATTCCATCTCCTCGAAATCCACAGGATCCAGTAGTTACTGATAAGTATGTTCCCCAACACCACTACACCAGAAGGAACTAACTCGAAGTAGACCAAGAAAAACTGAACCAAGCAGAGCCATGCTGCCACAAAAATTAAACCCACTTCTGGAGGCCTAGCACCAATGAGCATCATCATCATATTTTTTTTGTTTGGTTGTGGGGCAGAATTATCATTGACATGTGTTGTACCTGCCAAAGAAACTGGAAACAACTCATCAATCTGCAAACTACTGTTTGTCCGAGTGCTAGAGAAGTGATCTACATTTCAAGAAACAATGCAGAAGTGTAGACAGTTAGGACTTCTCATACATTTTTCGTTAAAAAAATAGTATGTTGGGACATAGCAAGTTGAAATCATCCGACATACAAAATGCAGTTAGGATCAAAGGTATACTACTTTTTTATGAGGTTCATATAAAATCATCTATCTAGAATCCCGCTTCAAAGAATTATGTAGAGCCAAAGGAGGTTTGAGCGAAGAACCTCATATGTGCTAATTAATTTTGACAAACCTATATCCATACTAATAACCTTTTTGGACAGTACCAAAAAAGAATTAGGAAATTGCCCCGTTGAATGATGGAAAACAATAACGGAAGATAATAGGTTGTTTATATGCACCTGATGTCTCCACCAAAACTAAATGTCGTCCATCCTCATCGGCTTCAGGTTCTATTGTAGTACCGATTCCTTTGCACCTCAAACAAACAGTAACCACGATCAATACAAGGACCTCATAGTGCTACCTAATAGTGCTTCAACATGCATCTAGCGATTGATTTGTGATCCAGGCGGTGGTGTTTTGAGTCTTACAATGCCATTGATGGGCCTAGCGAACAATCTGCATGTGAGTCTTCATGATTTGTTTTTAATCTTTGGTGCATTGTAGTTTCTTCTAAATATCTAATCTCCTTCAGAACAATAAATAACACAACAATGAAGAGCTAAATAATTCACAACAGTATCAGGTAGAGTTTTCCAGTTCAATGCACATTGCAAAATGGTTTAGCTCAACTTAGAGACCAGCAATTAAGGGGTCAATAATCTCATCTCTACCACGTAAATGATGGGTTTTATCTCCATGAAAACATCGAAAGACTTTAAGTATGTTAATTTTTCAAAACACTTAGTTAGTATGTTTATTTTTCAAAACCAGCCATGAATAACTTTAATTTTCAGGGGAAGGTTCACTTTCAAAAGAAATTTACCTAGAAATCAATATTTCTCAAGTTCATTCTCTTGTAGAGATAGCTAACAGAAAAAAATCCCATCAGAAGTATAATTGAGTCTTTATCAATGCATAAATTGACACCTTCACAAGTACCTTGGAGGTTGTACCACAATTTTAAAATAATGTACCAAAGTTTCCATGTACTTTGCACCGACTAACAGCCATTTGTAAGAATTTCAGCAACATAGACACCTTTGCTATAGCGAATGTGGTGCAGCCTGGGGATAAGATTGTGTAAAAGGTTCACAATCCACCAATCTTCCTATCACCTACCTGTTTCTAGTTCTATGATTGGTTAACTCAGTTACCAACGAAGTTTTTTCAGGCTTGCTACTTTACACAATACCACTTGATTTCATCAGGGAGTATCTTTGTACCTACTCTAGCATGAAGAAGCTAGGAAAATTAGCAAAAAAGGCCACTTTGTGAAAATTGTTAGTTTCATTGGAATCTAATTCATTTCCACCATTATTGGACTCTGCACTGCATCGACACAACTGAAGGGGTTGACAGGTTCAGACACAGTGCCCATCAGGTAGTAGCAGGTTGTACTTCATTTAAAAAAAGGGGATGGCACACGAATTGTTACCTCAAGAAAGAAAGAGATAGGAATACCATCTTAGATTGGTCGGAGCCGCGCCACTCCATGGGTATGGCAGCAGCGATGCAACCAGCGGACGCCTGAGAGTCCTCCTTGGCACCATCGCCATATCGGTTTCTGCTTTCGTCCCCGCGAGCCAATGGCCACATCCTCAAACTAAGCATTTTATCAAGAATCAACAAAAAAAGACAACAATTCAGAACAAGCGAACGGTAATTTGATTTCAACACAAAATATTCATGAAAAAATAAAATGGGTGGACAGTGACTTGATTTCTAAACATAAAACTGATTATGTTTATGCCAACACATTAAGCACATAATGTATGCCTGTTTGGAGCCTGAAACATCTAGCAACTAAAACTACTCCCCAAAGGCAATCTTCAAGTTCAATCAGTTTAGATGCACATGTTTAGCTTACTCAATTCAGTTTAGAGACTACCCACACCCAATTCTGGAAAAAATAACGCGAGGCCGAATTGTACAGAGCCATACACTTGTGAATCATTGACCATCTGCTGCGTCAAGCATCAACCATGGCACACAACCAGACTCTCCACCCGCGCTCAAGCATGGCCACTGGCGCCGGGGAAGGATGGGTAAGGAGAGGAGGCCCTCATCCTTGACTAGAAAGCTGAAGTGGAGAAGGAGGAGCGCACTGTAATTAGATCCAAATCACACACGGGTATCACGCGCGAGCACGACGCTGCCCACGACCCGCAACCCTGAAGCAACATGTAGACATCCCGCATCGTCCCGCTACAGCCGTCGCCGCTGGCTCAAGGACAACACCTCCTGCACGTCACCCGTCAGGCCACTGCCCCGGCTCGGCGCCACCCGCAATGGCTCGACGCCGTGCTGCCACGCCTGAGCCACATCGAGGTGGCCTCCCACCTCCCAAGCGAGCACGTCGGTCGCTGCCCTAGCCAAGCCCTCGCCGGAGCGCCATCGTCCGACATCCTCCTGCGCCCCATCGACCCCGCCTCCTTGCGAACATATAGCTGAAGCATCGGCCTCGCCTCACCGGTGACAAGCCACTCTCAACGCGGTGGCGTGTGCCCTTAGGTGGACGACGGGAATGGATAAGACGATGCTCCGAGTGTGGGGGCGGCGGCGCCGATTTTTCTCATCCAGCCCTCGCATCGGAGCGAGGTGCCCCACTGCATGCCGTAGCATGTGTTCTGCTCGATGACAGGCTTGCCGCTCCAGTCGCCGCGGAGGCGGGGGTTGAAGTGGAGGATCCTGGGCGGGTCCTCGCCGTCGACCGTCTTAAGCCCCTGCAGCTCCATCATGAACTGGGAGACCATGAGGGGCTCCTCCCCCTCCTTGAGCTGCGCGATCTTGGGGTCCCGCTCGGGGTGCGCGGCGTGCGGCGTGGCGGCGACGGTGATGTAGGAGCCGAGCGTGAGCCCGCACGGCAGCTCGACGGTCCGTCCCCTCGCCTGGAACTCGTCGGCGGCGAGTGCGATGGAGTGCGGGCACTTGCCCCTGTCCTCTCCTTCCTCGTTGGACGCGTCGAGCAGGTCGGCGAAGACGCGGGCCCCGGCGGCGGCGGCCTCGGCGGCGACCTTGCGCAATGAGCCGTCGGAGCGGGAGGAGTTGAGGCGACCGAGGTCGAGGCCGGAGACGATCCCCGACGACGCGGCCTCGAGGGCCTCCCGGTGCGCGCGCTTGGACGGGCGGCCGCGAGCTCGTGGGGCGGGGGCGGGGGCGGGACCGAGCGGCGGACGGCGCGGCCTCGAGGGCCTCCCGGTGCGCGCGCTTGGACGGGCGCAACGGTGCGGCGCCCCGCCCGGCTCGGGGGCGGCCGCGAGCTCATGGGGCGGGGGCGGGGGCGGGACCGAGCGGCGCCGATAGGAGGTCGGGAAGGTGGGGGAAGGACGAATGGCGTGCGTGCGGAGGGAGAAGTAGATCGTGGGCTGGTTTTACGGTTCAGTCGTGTGCGGGAAAAAAATCTTTTTTCGGAAGGGTGGGGGGAGGAGAGCGAGGCGGAGAGTTTTGGGAGGTGGGATCGAGAGAGGTCGAACCATCGCTGGTTGAACCATCACGACGGCACATCCTGCTTTAATAGTAGAGATAAAATAAGTACAGATGTAAAAGTTTACACCCATTTCAAGCAGGGCTTTATTCTTTTCCTAGCTGGCACGAATATCTTGTAAATTTCGAAAATAGATTTACCGCCACAACAAAAATAAAAGGGGACAAAAGAATGAAAAAAAAAGCAAAATCATCAGCCATAGCATGAACACCTACCTACCGCAGCCATAGGATAACACACGCACGGCCCTCGTGGCATCTCCCCTCGCTGTTGCCTGCATCCTCATCAATCTCCAATGGCGACGGGTGGCTGAGGAGGGGAAAAAAAAGTGAGCAGAGTGAACTCCCCTCCCATCCATGGCTTCCCTCGCCTCCCCTCCGGTCCCCTCCCACGCGTCCACCTTCCTCCCCGCCCCGGCGGGCGGCCGCAGCAGGCGCCCTCCTCGCCTCCTCGGCCCGTCGCCGCCGCCTTCCGCCTCGTCTCTCTCCTCCTCCTCTGCTTCCGCCCGGTTCACTCTCTCCCCGCGCGCCCCCTGCAGCGCCGCCCGCCGGCGCCGGCGCGACACCGTGCGGGTAAGCATCCCGATCTCGTGTCTCTAGCTCAATGCGGGGTATGCTTGTCGGATGCCCTGTCTCGGCGGCGTGTTTTGCGCAATCTAGCTTAATCAGATTCACCGCTTGGCAGCTGCGTGTAGTTCCAGCTAGTCAGTTTTACTGAATACTACCTCCGTCCCAAAATAAGTGTCTCAATTTTAGTACAACTTTGTATTAGAGCCAGTATAAAGTTAAGACACTTATTTTGGGACCGAGGGAGTACATTCTTGTAGGACAGGATGCAATGCTGAAACCTGCAATCCTGAATGTCCTGATGCAATGCTTCGGTGGCACTGTAATCCGAATAGGCATTGTGTACTACCCTCTTTGGTAAATTTTGAGATTGGGGAGCCTTCCCCTCCTTGCAGACATTTTTCATGACAACTAGTAGTAATGGATGGGCTCACGCTTGCTCACATTCGCATATCAGTGCATTTACTTAAGTAAACTATTGTGCCTACTTGCCTTATCAAGTTGTCATATGTTCTGATCGCGGCCATGATTTGCTGGCGGTACAAAGGACTGTAAAGGAATCTGAGCAAAGCCTTTTGCGGGACTATATGATGTTCAAATGCATCTGTTAGTTGTACTGGTGTTCCTAGCAATATCATTTTACGTCAATTTATAAATTCAAAGAAGATTAGAGATGCTACTCGTGCTACTTCCTAATGCAAATAATGCCATGGGTGGTCACGGAAGTCCTGAACGTTGTGCGAGTGAGTGAGATGTGAATTATTGCCACAATTTAAATCGTACATAGTACACCAACAAATGCGTAGACTCGAGAGGTAGGTAGCAAATTAAGTGCCGCGCCTTGCTTTCACAAGAGACGGTAATATAAGCCAGCCGAAGAGGATCACATGTGTACCCACTATATGAGAGGACTCGCAGTTATTTTATTGACATTATTTTGTCGTTTCCCTTGTCCATGTTTGTAGGCAAGGAAACTAAGGCACACTAGGATTTAGAGGCATCAGGAATAACACCATCACAGTAATGTGCTTAGACACGGTCTAGATGCTAACTTCCGCATCCATGTGCGCACCGACGTTCCCTAACAGGCTACAACTTAGAAGCTACAGTGTTTGTTACAAGCGCTGATCCATCATTGACATCCATCTAGAGTCTCAGAAGTCGATTTTACTGCATTTTGGTTTGGAGGACAGGATGCAATGCCGAATGTCCTGATCAACTCACATATTTCCGTGGTCATTGAGTAGTAGTCTCGTCCATACTTTGAATGCAGCGTGATCCAAATAGGCGTTATGTACTTGCCTGTTTGGAAAATTGGAGATGGGGGGTTATCACAATTCACAAAGCATGATGAGTGTGATTGCCTGTCTTTCCCTTCTTACAGACATTTTTAATGTGAACTAGTAATGATTGAAATCACTGTTTTCTAATATTCATCATCGATCACATTTACTTAAGTAACCATGTGGCTATGTGTCTTTTCGATCATGATCACACTCATTTGATCTGGTCCTGGTACAGGCATGCTCTCAAGCTGATGCAGCTGGGCCAGCTCCACTGTTGAAGACACTATCAAACCTAAAGGATTCCTGCTGGAGATTTTTGAGGCCACACACAATTCGTGGAACTGCTTTGGGATCCACGTGAGTATGGAGCTTTATATTTATAATGGCTCAACCGAGATTTAGTTTTCTAGTACTGAAACTGTTTTTTGGACGCAGAGCCTTGGTTGCTAGAGCATTATTAGAGAATCCCCAGTTGATTGATTGGCGCTTGGTATTCAAAGCATTCTATGGGCTTGTAGCATTGATCTGTGGCAACGGTTACATTGTTGGGATTAATCAGATCTATGACATTGGAATCGACAAGTATGTATATTGCCTCCCATGAATTGAGTCTTCACTTACACTTACTACCTTCATTCATAAAGGTGCCACTACGAAGTATTACCATTTAAAGTAGCATACCACCAAAGCCCAGCCAATGTTTCTGCTATACCTGTCATTTCTAAGTTTATGTCACTGAACAGGGTAAACAAACCATATTTACCTATTGCTGCCGGTGATCTCTCAGTTCAGTCAGCATGGTTACTGGTCGTAGCATTCGCAGTGGTGGGCTTCTCAATTGTCGTTTCAAACTTTGGACCTTTCATCACCTCTCTTTACTGCCTTGGTCTATTTCTTGGCACTATATATTCTGTTCCTCCATTCAGACTGAAGAGATATCCTGTTGCTGCTTTTCTTATCATTGCAACGGTACTTTGCTCCTCCCTTCTTCATTACTATAGTAACAGACTAATAGCACCTTTTTGTAGCTCTTATACTTTAGAATGATAGCCCAATTATGAACTGGAAACTTTGCTTAATTATCTCTGCTTAGTTGCACTCGATCTACTGCATGTCTTACATAGGGCCGATCTAACAACTTGACTAGCCAAATAACTAAAGATAAGCCTCTAAACCAAATATATCACAACTAAACATAAGTAATGATGCAAGCCTTGGATGTGGGTGCTGGCCAATCCATAACTGCAAGTGTGCGATCCTCTTGTGCGTCATTCCCATGGGCTCATAATGGGCTGCACATGACCGATACATATGTAATTATTTCCATACTCATTGAACTTGTATCTGACAATCCTTTTTAATGAATTTCTGACACTTTCTATGTAGCATTTGTAATATGACAAGATAGGCTGTAGCGACAAAAGGAAATATTATTGACTAATATGGCCGCAAACCAATTTTGTAGTTTAGCATGAGTAAAAATTAACAGTGGTAAGATCACACTGGTTTCCCTGTGTTGAGTGGTCGTGCCTGCTTTTTATTCCCATGTGCATGGTGTTCCTTATGCAGCTCAGAACACGATCAATGTATAACTGCACTTTCTAGAAATATATTTCTTCGGAGAAATGAGAGTATGACTGAATCATCTCCACCCTAACACTAGCTATACCAGTTTACAGAAATTGTCTTGTGATGCCTTTTGGAGAATAATTTAAATATTTAGACATGCTTAGAACAGTTTATTTGTTCGAAAATTTAGTATGTGTACTGTGGGATAGAACTTCAAGAGAGGTGCTCTAAGAAAACACTGCAGATGTCCACATATATCACAGGTTCTCGAGTTACTATTCTTGCTATCAAAAATATTATTTGACTTCGGAAGAACCTTAACCTGAGCCTGTGCTATATGTAGATCACGCAAAACGATGTTAAAGGAAGCTCCCTAAGAATCCTATGTAGAAAAATGACAGAAATACACCAACTATGATAGATCCAAAATACTGGTGTGGAAATCTATACTGTATTTCACTTATGAAGTTAGGTCCTTAGTTTCCTCGTAACTCACCAATGATCCTCTATATAATATTAGAAGACCTAATTTCTCTGAGTAATGCTGTGCTATCATGTTCCTTGTTTTATTGCAAGTCCATGCTATCATGTTTCTATTTTACTTTAGGACAACACTATCTGCAAAACTTTCTTTCTTTTTGACAAACCTATCTTTGATTATTTTTTTACAGGTTCGTGGATTCCTTCTCAACTTTGGGGTGTACTATGCTACTAGAGCTGCATTAGGTCTTACATTCCAATGGAGGTAAATAGTTGCTGCAAGTGTACTCGAACCTTGTTAAGTTAGCATTGTATTTCTACAGTCAATATACACCTATCTGGAAAGCGGTATGTTGCGTCTCATTGCAGACATTCAGAGATATTTGTGATGTCTAATGCTATGTGATACCTTTCTATCTGCAGCTCGCCTGTTGCTTTTATTACATGCTTTGTGACAGTATTTGCTCTAGTCATTGCTATAACCAAAGATCTTCCGGATGTTGAAGGGGACCGCAAGTGAGTTTCTAGTCTATACAAGGTTTTGTAGCAACCACCGTCTAGTTTTTCCAACAAATCTCATCTCAGTTTTAAATGAATAACTAATGGTTACCATTGTGTAGACCACCGTCTAGTTTTTGTGTTTTTTTTATGGTGCACATTCATGTTTTTGTGTCACTATTCTTAGTTGCTAGAGAAAGTTGTCGACTGTAGGCCCAAAAAATGACAGCAATTGATTGATCAAACTACTAATCGGAAAAGTAGAACAATACAAATTAAGATTGTGAGCTTTGGTCTCCAGTGTTTATTTCTTATTTCCCCTGGCCTTGACAAGTGCCCTGAGTCAAAACGATCTAGAGCTGGATCGAGAGATTTCAGCCCATATTTGGAAAACTTGTCTTACTAGTCAGTTCGAAGGATCTCCAAACACAAAAGAAAGGGACGAAATTTGTAGGTTTTGCATACTGAGTAAACCCTATGTTCAAATGTAGTCAGCTCTCTACTTTGTTTCCTTTGAGACTGAATATTAGCAGCCAGTTCTATAGAACTATTTATTTGTCTAAGGGACATCATTAATTGAATTGTTGATCTTGTACTTATAGTGTTTTCCCCTGTAGATTCCAAATATCAACTTTGGCGACAAAGCTTGGTGTCAGAAATATTGCCTTCCTTGGCTCTGGTTTATTGTTGGCAAATTATGTTGCTGCTATTGCAGTACCTTTTCTTATTCCTCAGGTTGGATTTCAACTGCTTTTGACTCCTTATTATTTCCCTCGTTCCAGTTGAATTAGTGAAATTTCAAACTGCAGCAATGTTTCAGATGATAGAAAAATGCATCTATGGTCAATTATACCAGTAAAAGTTTACAGAATTGTTTACTATGATAATTTCTTTATCACAAGGATCCCTTTCTGATCAGTGCATGCTTTTGAAAAAGACAGTACTTCGATGCATAATCTGTACTAAGCAGTGTTACCTTATCAAATTGCACTGATGGTGTTTTTCAAAATTGCAGGCTTTCAGGAGCATTGTAATGGTGCCTTTTCATGCTGCTCTTGCAGTTGCTTTAATTTTTCAGGTAAAGAAATAGACCCTTGTAGATGTTCAGTCCTGGAGTTTCTAAGATCTCTAACTACCAGTCTAATCCTACATTTTTTTCCAACCGGGCTCACACCCCTTTCCATTAATTGCTTGACGGATGTACATCAGTCTCAGTCATCTTAGCGAACGATACATATCCAGGGAAGCTAAAACAAAAGGATTCTGAAAGGGGGGAGCAAGCTGGAGCATCAATAGGAAACCCGCTGTAGATGATTCTAAAACGAACCATCTACCGCAGGGCGAAAACCTATTGACACTAACCACCTGTCCTCCGAGAAGTCCTAAACGAACATCATAAAGCAGACAACAAGCACCCCAGCAAAAGGAGACCACACAGAACTCAGCGGGCATCAAACCCCTTTGAGGACATCTAACAACCAATCGAAGCCAGCAGGACTCATTCACCTCAAGCTCCAGCATAGCCTTCCATCGCCAGCCAGTCTCGCGAAGTCGAGCGATCTGCCAACGAGGCCGCAACCCAAACCATCCTCTGCACTCCAGACTGGAAGTTTGCTCTGTCCACTTCCTTCAACAAACCTGACCAATACATCAGCAAGGAACATGCGGTGAAAACTGCCTCTAAAGGTGATCGCACAACATGGTTTTCAAAAGTAACTCTGTTATGAGTACACCAAATTCCCCAGCAAATGGCAGCAATAATAGTCATGTAATGATGTTTACCGGAATATACTTATACAACCAGCCCAACTTTGCCACAAGTATTTGGGGCAACAGGATGCACCCATTGCCAGACCAAAAGCCCCCCAAACTGACCGAGCAAAAGAGCAGCCAAAAAATAAGTGGTTAGCTGACTCAATATCACAACAGAAAGAACACAAAGGATTCCCATGCCAGTTTCTTTTACGCATGTTATCCCTGGTAGGAATTGCATTTTTAAATAGTTGCCAAAGGAAAATTTTAATTTTCAAATGGATATTGGCTTTCCACACCCATTTATAATCAGGGCCTGATAAATCTCTCTCTAATCACTCATACACAGACTTTGTGGTGCACCCCCTTTTTTTCCAAATTTCCAAGAAACTCTATCAGGAGAAGCATTTAAAGGAAATGTTTTTGCTATATTGACAATTTCAGCCCACTGCTCTTGTAAGGAAGCAAAAAGAACACGCCTGAATTGCGTCACAAAGTTTTTCCGAACAAAATCTGCCAAAGTACAATCCTGATCTTGACAAATATCAAACAAAGACAGGATACACTGTTTTCAAAGGAACATTAAGCATCCAGGGATCATGCCAGACCCTGGCTAGATCCCCTTTATTGATCTTAATCATCCTACCCTCCATATACACCTCTTTCACCTTCATAATTGCTTTCCAGCAAGTAGAGTCGTTAAATCTAGTCTGCACACTAGCCAGTAGCCACTGTCTTACGTTTGAAATAGCGGGCGCGCACAATATGCTGCCATAGACCATCACCTGACTCCAGTCTCCACCACCACTTCACTAGGGGACTAACATTCTGTTTGTGGAGGTCTTTACTACCCAATCCACCAATTTTCTTAGATCGACAAATTCTGGTCCATTTGACCATATGGTATGCCCCTTTTTTCCTACCCTTCCTCCAAGTTCAATCCTACATAACTAGCTTACACTTAACTTGTGACTGACTGCTCTTATACCCCAAAAAACGGTTCAACTGTATTAAAGGGTAGACAAATAAAACAGAATTTGAACACTGAGATTCCAGCTAAGGAACCACATGTGCAATAAGCATCACATAAACTACTTCAGCTAGCACGATTCCCGTAGTCCTTGGTTGTTTATTTTCAGATGCACTATATAGAGTCAAAGAAATGCAAGCACATGGGCTTGTTGAACTTGAAGTGCAAATTGGAAGAAATATGCCAATTTCAATTAGACAATTTTGAGTCCAAACCTCGATGGAAAATGCAACATCTACATTCAAAGCTAATTCCTTGGGTTCTGGAGCAAATCCATTTATTTGCTAACTGTCTAGTTCTGCTGAATGATTTCAGACATGGGTTCTGGAGCAAGCAAAGTACAGTAAGGTAAGGCTTTAAACTTATGTTCTTCATAGCTCTACTTCGTACATACAACTCCTGAAACAATAAAGGCTTTATAATTGGAATTGCCAGGAGAAGCATTGTTTTTGAGTTTGCATATATTTCGGTAATTTTAGTAGGATATGTAGCCCCGATGCTATTTTTCAGTTCATGCGGTGTTAGTTCCATTTCTGTGATTTGGATGCCCTGGCACAGTTTTATCTTCCTATCATTGGTCGTACTCCTGTTATGGATTTTGCTGAAGGATTCATTCTCAAATGTAAATGTGCATGTATTTATTATAAGGATAGTGAAGCGGGTCGAAATCCAGTCAAAATCAAATCTAAAAAAAATAGGATAGTGAAGCGCTTAAGGTTTTTTTTATGTTCCAAGTGCACCAGCTTTAGTTGTTTCTTGGTGTGGCAGGATGCTATTTCACAGTACTACCGGTTCATCTGGAATCTCTTCTACGCCGAATATATATTCTTCCCGTTAATATAGAGGTAACCTTTTCCTTTTGAGCGCTTCATCTGCTTTGTCAACTCTGTTTGAGAAACTTGATGCATCCTTCTGCTTTACATTATCAGATATATATGGCATCTAACATGGGCTACCCGATGGGAGGATACAGAAACATGAATTCGTCGGAAAAACAGAAGAGAAACCCTTTTGTGGGCTATAAAGCGCAAGTGTTTTTGTACATACTTTGACTGGTGGGGAAGTAGAGCAGCGACGGTACGAGGATCTTGATGGAGTTTTCGTTGAGCAGATGATGTTACCCGGTAGAAAATGACGGAGTTTTCGTGGTTGTTTCTGCCAAACAAAGAGGAAAAGATGTAAAAGAGAAAAAAGTCTTGGGCCTTGTTTTGGAGGGTTTGGGCATATTTGATGCAGAGTGGTCGTTTTAATGCCTTGGGAGCTGGGAGCTTTTCAGGTAATTTCAGTGTCTCGCATGGTTTTCAGGCAGGTTCAAACAGAATGTCAGAATCCGATTCTTCGTCGACAAGTCAAAAATGTGTGCAAACCAAACTCAAACAGAAAACTGCAAATTCGTCGACGATTCACTGAAACTGAATTATGCGCCCATGTCTGCATTATAAATGCGTGCCACCAGCCCACGGAATATCGCAAATGTCTCTGACACGAGATCGTGGTGTCGGGCGTGTAACATGTGTGTTCAGTGCCGCCAGCCGCCAGCGCCGTCTTCCTTGCTGCCCGAAACGCATCCATGATCGTCCGTACGTATACATGTGAGTGTGAGCCCTACTGTTCCATGGTCATCCCGTCTATCTCGATCGCGATCGTGTCCATATATACGGCCGGCTGGCTATACTCATTTGCCGTCTTATGAACAGTAATGCCGCGTTGTGCACGCGGCCGCGGTGCCACGGACGTGCACATGCGTCCGTCACTCGATCATTTCCCATCCAAAATGGATACGGGTACGATGCACTGCGTGGGATGCTCATCGGTCCGAAAGGTTGCACTGCGTGGGATGCTCATCGGTCCGAAAGGTGGACATGCATTCTTATATATCGATCGACTCAACCTCAATAGCGGAGCCAGAATTTAGATATAGCCGCTGATAGAAGGGGTCAAATATACACATTTGTGCATATGAGTGAAATATACACTAGATATTTCATGTTTCGTCGATCGTTGGGAAGAACCAGGCCCCTGCTCGTCCCCCGTCTCCGCCCCTGCTCAACCTCTTCATCAGTTCTTTTTGGACCGATTCTCATTAAAGCTAGCTAAGCTAGCTAGCTAGCGTGTGGCTATATAGAAACAATACTGTGCCGATCGAGACGTACGTCCAAAGTCCAAATTGAAATCACAGTACGTAGCTGAGCTAGAGACCCAGACGCATTTGTGAACAACAAGTAATTAACCTCGTTATAACCAGGAGGGAACTTGCTTAATTTCCATTTGCGCTTGCGATGCGTGCGTTCTCGCTGCACACACGTACACCTCATGGGACATGTGTGGTTAGCAAACTAGCCACTACAATTCCATGTAGCTGCACACACGTACGTACCGACGTAAGTACGTGCTTATCTCGATCTCCGGCCGGCTAGTGTTTGTCCTGCCATAATCAATTCCGCAAATAGTGAGACCGGCTTACTACGTGGAAGAAGAAGGAGAAGGAGGAGAAAGCTACGTGTCGCGACGTACCTTGTGCGCTAACCTTCAACTGTCAGGTCCTCCATATAGTACACTTAATAAGAGCAATCAATACTCCTAGCTACTTGCTTGCCCTGGTCCTCGACCGGTCTACACGTATGTACGTACCATAGGCACATCTTGTAATCAACTGGAGTAGCCCAAAGAGTTTGCACGGCAGAAAGAAAGGGACCTTGTAGTAAGCGTGCGTGAGTACGGACGGACGGGGTATATGCGCGGTCCTAGCTTGCTAGCTTGAGGAAATTCGTCAAAATGATTGCGATTCGATCGATCG
The DNA here is from genome assembly GCF_904849725.1 of Hordeum vulgare subsp. vulgare. Classification (NCBI taxonomy): domain Eukaryota; kingdom Viridiplantae; phylum Streptophyta; class Magnoliopsida; order Poales; family Poaceae; genus Hordeum; species Hordeum vulgare. Next base: position 485,790,259 of record NC_058518.1, on the reverse strand, counting down.
GCACGTACAGTTGTTCCAGCCATGTTTGGCGATGACTTGGCTTAGCTGTCGGCGTGCCAGGTCAAGATCCGTAGGGTGAATATCTAGTCCATGGATTGGAATGAAATGCAGTACCGACGCACCGTTTCCGTTCCGTACGTGTCCCCGAGGCTTGCGAGTTGCTCTACATGCATATGGAAAAAGTCCATTTTAAACTTTGAACTCGTAGTCCTTCGACGAATTGAACCTTGAAGCCGAAATCCCTGTTGTTTGTATCCTAAACTCACAAATCCCGGTCTAGATCAAACCTTCACATTGATTCCTAAATGGGGATTGCCGACGTGGCAAAGGGATGGCCGGGATGGGTCGTTTCCGCGCGCGACTCGGTCGATAAGAGTGGGCCGGCCCAGTTTGGCCCGTCATTTCGCTTCGTTCTCTCTGTGTCCCCTAGCCTTCCTCCTCTTCTTGCGATGGCAATGTTGATCGACGCCGCAACGACGATCGCGACGACTCGAGGACACGTCCAAGAAGAAGGTAATGATCTAGATGACATCCTCCCCTCCTATTTGTAGTTCTTGGTTGTTGCCGCATTAGGGTTAGGGTTTTGAGCTGCAAATTTGGGGACGATTTTGGTGACACAAAATGTTTGATTTTTGTGAAGAGGAATAGCTTCATATGCTTGATTTTGATCGCATCGTGCGTTTATTTCAGTTTAATCATGGACCCGACTGAGAATTTGAACGTCCGATTTCATATTGGAGGGGAGTTCATTCACACTGGTCCAAATTTGGACTATGTTGGGGGAGAAAAAGCAATGTCAGAGATTGAGAGGGATAAATTGTCTCCGCACGAAGTCAAAGGTTTTCTGAAAGATCATACTCAATTGAAGGAATTGATGAAGTTCTATTTTCTCGGAAAGAGCTTATCAATGGCTTCCTCGGAAAGAGCTTATCAATGGCTTGGTATTCCTCAATGATGATAGTGGATGTGTTAAGATGGCTGATTATATTTGTGTTGGAGGAGTTGCAAATGTGTATGTGGAGTATCACGGGGAGGAAGATAGCAATGACAGCAGCAGTGGGAGTGACTATGAGGATGAAAAATCATAGAGGAGAGTGCTGATGAACCTGATGCAATGATCACTGCTATTGAACCTACAGAATCTGACACTGATGTGCTCATTCCCGATGAAATTGGTGTGATCACACAGGGGCTTTGCATTCCTATGAAGCAAAGAAGAAGCAGTATAGGACAAGTAGGTATTGATCATGATGAAATGCCAGGAATTGAAGGTCCTTTTTCTCAGGTTTTGAATCTACTCAAGTTGCAAGTTGTTAGGCACATTTATGCTAATTGGAGGAAGAAACATAGAGATCATGAGTGGTAGAAGAAATTTTGGGCAATTGCCAAGGCTTCAAATAGGCAAGATTTTAACTACTACAAGGCCAAGCTTGCACAAGTGACACCTGAAGGGGCCAAGTATATCATGAGAACTGAGCCACGGCACTGGGCAAGGGCATTTTTTCAAGTTGGTTCAAACATTTCTAGTACTTTTGTTGATGTTGCAATGTTTCAAACATTTGTGATGTAATGTTGATATTGCAAACATATCTTTTGTCATGGCCAAAACCTACTAAATGGCAGTGCTGGATGGCCTTTCTATTTTCAGGAATGCTTACTAAATGTCAGTGCTGGATGGATTTGCTATTATCAGTAATTAGTGCCAATTTCAGTGCTATTTTTTAATGGCCAACAAAGATTGCATACCCATATCTACTTGATCTTGCTATGAAACAAGCATCACTGCACACAACTTACACTTTCATTCAGTGCAAACATTAACTTGCAGATCCCAAATGACCACTTGAGTCAGGGTTTGAAATGGACTTAACTTGCCAAAAGGCAACTACTACATTGCATACAACTGTGAGTAAACAATCTTACTGCACTAGAATTTGTGTTGCCACTAAACCTACCACAAAGACAGCAAAAACAAAGACAACGTTGTGATATTTCCCCTTCAGTGCATCTATCTCTGCATTTTTTCAACTGGTCTTGGAGAGACATAGCCAACACCTCTCTTCTAATTTGAGCTTCAGGCACAGCCACAAATGGAGTGGCATCTTCAAACTGAGCACCATTCCCTTCACCTCTCAGCCTACGCACTTATCTCGCAGATCTACAATCAGATCACTCAAAAACTTCGGCAATGGATCATCATGCCATTCAACAAATCCACAACCACCATGTTGTTCAACTGTAGTAACAGAAATCAACCACTGGGGAGGAGAACAAATGAAGAGAAACAAACAACATAAAAACCAAACTCACCATGGCATCGACGCAGGTGTAGTTGTTGGGGAACGTTGCATGGGAAACAAAAAATTTCCTACGCACACGAAGACCTATCATGATGATGTCCATCTATGAGAGGAGATTTGGATCTACGTACCCTTGTAGATCGCACGGCAGGAAGCGTTAAGAAACACGGTTGATGTAATGGAACGTCTTCATGTACCTCGAACCGTCCCACGAACCGTCCCGCGATCCGTTCCGATCTAGTGCCGAACGGACGACACCTCCGCGTTCAGCACACGTACATCTCGACGATGATCTCGGCCTTCTTGATCCAGCAAGCAAGACGGAGAAGTAGATGAGTTCTCCGGCAGCGTGATGGTGCTTCAGTGGTGGTGATGATCTACTCCTGCAGGGCTCCGCCTGAGCTCCGCAGAAATCTGATCTAGAGGTAGAACTATGTGGTCTAGGGTTGAGTTGCACGTGGCAAAAGTTGTCTCAAATCAACCATAAAACACCACTATATATAGAAGGGAGTGGGAGGGGCTTGCCTTGAGGTCCAAGCCCTCAAGCGGTGCACCGGCGCTAGGGAGGAGGAGGACTCCTCCAATTCGGTTTGGGGAAGGAGGAGTCCTCATCTTCCTTCCCACCTCCCTTTTCCCCTTTTCCTTTTTCTTTTTCTTTTGGAATTTCTTTATGTGGCGCCATGGGCCCCTTGGGCTGACTCCACCAGCCCACTAGGGACTTGTGGCACCACGATAGTGCCTTGGGCTCACTCCCGGTGAACTCTCGGAACCCATTCGTCACTCCCGGTACACTGCCGGAATTGACCGAAACTTTCCGGTGACCAAATGAAACCATCCTATATATCAATTTCGTTTCCGGACCATTCCGGAAACCGTCGTGATGTCCGTGATCTCATCCGGGATTCCGAACAACATTCGGTAACCACACATATAACTCAACTATACTAAAACATCATCGAACCTTAAGTGTGCAGACCCTGCGGGTTCGAGAACTATGTAGACATGCCCCGAGACACTCCTCGGTCAATATCCAACAGCGGGACCTGGATGCCCATATTGGATCCTACATATTCTCCGAAGATCTTATCGGTTGAACCTCAGTGTCAAGGATTCATATAATCCCGTATGTCATTCCCTTTATCCTTCGGTATGTTACTTGCCCGAGATTCGATCGTCGGTATCCGCATACCTATTTCAATCTCGTTACCGGCAGGTCTCTTTACTCGTTCTGTAATACAAGATCCCGTGACTTATACTTAGTCATATTGCTTGCAAGGCTTGTGTGTGATGTTGTATTACCGAGTGGGCCCTGAGATATCTCTCCATCACACGGAGTGACAAATCCCAGTCTTGATCCATACTAACTCAACGGACACCTTCGGAGATACCTGTAGAACACCTTTATAGTCACCCAGTTACGTTGTGACGTTTGATGCACTCAAGGTATTCCTCCGGTACCAGTGAGTTATATGATCTCATGGTCATAGGAACAAATACTTGACACACAGAAAACAATAGCAATAAAACGACACAATCAATATGCTATGTTCATAGTTTGGGTCTAGTCCGTCACATGATTCTCCTAATGATGTGATCCAGTTATCAAGTGACAACACTTGCATATAGCCAGAAAACCATGACTATCATTGATCAACTAGCTAGCCAACTAGAGGCTTGCTAGGGACATTGTTTTGTCTGTGTATCCACACATGTATCTATGTTTTCATTCAATACAATTATAGCATGGGTAATAAACGATTATCCTTAAACAGGAAATATAATAATAACTATTTACCATTGCCTCTAGGGCATATTTCCAATAGTAGTACCTCCTACCTAAGTTATGAATGATCCGGGAGATCCATCTTGGCGCCATCCAGGAGATCCATATTTTGACTTGGAAATTCTATCTCAAAGAGGGACTCACGAAAACTCGTTTCTAGCTAAAGCTGCAAAGGCATAGAAGATCCAGGCTTGGATAGATAATAATTTGTAAAAAATTATGTTTCCTAGAGAGGATATTGGATAACTTGTACTTTAGTTTTTTTTTCTGCTTTTGTTTGTAAATATATATATTAATTAATATATATAGTAGAACAATTATTCTATGGTCCAAGTTTTTTAAAAAGGCACAGAATGGTACGGACTCGTAGTTCAATTGTGGGACTCTATTTTAACCTCTTGGTGAAATTTTCTTCCTAAACTTCTTGTGAGAGACGGAGCCAGGAATTTCCTAAGTGCGCGCGTGTGTGTTCATTTTGTTTCACATTTTTTGTGACATCAAACATTGATGTTATGTGAATGTGTTTATTTTTTTCATATTTTTTTGAAAATCACGGAGGTCTGGTGCACTGGTAGTACCACAAACACCGGTGCACTAGATATTCACCTAGGGTAGGGGCGATGGCGAGACTGCATAGGAGAGTAGAGTGAATGGCCACGCATATTCGAGCTTCATGGAATTGGCTATTGCTGATTGTTGGTTTAAGCTAGCTCGCCTCATGGAATTGGCTATGATACTCGTAATTGCAGGCGTACTTTTTTTCTAGAATCAGTTATTTTGCGGGGTTTTCTAGAATAATTCTTCATAAATTATTATCGCGTTTGGACTTTGTTCAATATGGATATTCTGCGAAATAAAAAACATGCAACAAACAAGAGTTGAATCAATATGTTAGTCCAATAAATCATATAAAATGTTGTCAAAAAATATATGAAAGTTGTATAATATTGACATGGAATAATCAAATATTATAGATACAATGGAGACGAATCATCCATCCTCCTTTTTTGCATAAGTTATGCACATATTATCCTATTACATAATATGCTGATGAATGATGATACAATTCTGATGCTCCCTGCTGATCCTGTTCAAATACAGCACATCAACAATCTCTTGCTTCATTTTGACGCCTATACGGGACTAAAGGTCAACTACTCCAAATGCCTTTAATTCCTATTAATACCCCAGAATCTGAGATACAACATGTATCCACACTATTAGGTTGTGAGATTGGTCAACTTCCTCTTCCAAACTTGGGTCTTCCTTTGACTCTCTCAAAACCAAAGGTGGAAGATTACTCTCCTATGCTCAAGAGGATTGCCAATAGGCTACTGGTTGTGCTACCCTACTCTCTTCTGGTGATAAGATTACCCTCGTCAAATCTGTCTTTGCCAGCTTCACGTGGCCTCATGGAATTGACTATGATACTCATAATTGTAGGCATACTTTTTTTTTTCTAGAACCAGTTATTTTGCGGGGTTTTCTAGAATCAGTTGCAGACCGTTTAGAATAGACTTTTGTGAATCAAAAGCTAAAAAAACATGAAAAGCATTTTCCCTTGTTCTCTCTCTCGAGGGAAAAAAAAAAGGCATTCTCCTTGTTTTTTGAAAAAAAAGAGAGGAGAAAGTAGCCGCAGAAGAGCGAGCGCGAACCAGCAAGAGGCGTCCATTTCGCGGCCCATATCATCCAAAGCAGCAACGACCGGCCGAGCCGATCGAGCCCGACCGGTGCGCTGGAGTCAGCAGCAACGCGGCGGCCGGCTCTCGTACCGGCCTTCCGGGCCCCACGCTTTTTAAATGCCCGTTGGGTACGTACGTATACGCGCGGCAACCCGCATCTCCAGCTCACCACACGCGGCGGCGCCGTCTACATTGGGTAGCAGTCTGGTTACTGTGGAGCATCGATGGCGGCGACGGCGAGGTCCCCTGGCCGGGCGAACGAGCCCTGTGTGGAGGCCAGCGGGGCTATATGCGCGTTACGCGGTTACGTGGAGCATGCCGTCGACGAGCGTACGTGGACGGCGGTGCTCGCCGGCCGGAGCGGAGCAGGAAGAGGCGCGCTCCGGCCGGACTGGCCATATATAGGGCGTCCGTAGTAGGTGCATTGTCGACAATTCACTTGTGTCTTGTAATCCAACACCCATGCATGCACTTCGGGTTTCAAGGCATACGATATGGAAACGAAAAGAGACATACTCCCTCGGTTTCAAAACAAATGTCTCAACTTTATACGATGTTAAATTTAAGACATTAATTTTAAGACGGAAGAAATACATTCAATGAAGTACTACATCAACTACTCCACTTGGTTCTATCCGTCTGCGCTCCGTTTAATTCAACCCTATCTAGAAATGCAGCGGTTTCCGAAACCCAGAAAACTGTTTGGTTTTCAATCGGCTCCGACCGATGGTTGAGTCAGGGTTTGTCGATTTCCTGCGTGTGGTTAGAAACCACGCTGACCGCATGTGTGCTTGCGGTGTGCGCACATACGCAGTTTTCCCTGTAACTTTCGACAAATGTCCAGCCCTGCGGTTGAGCGGTGGATTAATTCAATGGGCCATCGATCGCAAGAACAATCAATTCCGAGGACTGGGTTAAGTGACGGTTGTGATAGCTCCGTGCACTGTTTTAATCGCGCAGGACCAAAGCCTTGCCACTGTGCGTGTGCATGTGCAGTGCGTGCTTCATCGAATATCTGCCTTCAGAAACAACAAAGGATAAGAGACATGAGACTTCCGAGACTTTTCTCGGCGAATAATGAGACTTTCAGGGCTTGTATTAGGCAAACTGAAAGTGATAAGCTGTAGGAGTACCTGTTAACGATCTATATATGTGCATACATTCAGTACATGTGACAGGGATGCATGAGACAGTCTGAAGACGCGCGCCGAAACATATGCTGCAGCATATGTTACACAAGAGACAAACTGACTAACTAATATTCTCTTCCTAAAACAAAAATAAAAGTAACTAGTAATATTCTATCTTCAATTCGCTTCAGTTTTGGGCCATGTTTAGAACGTGTGTATCTCACCAAACTGTATTCAAATTATATCTGACGAAATCCTTGCGGCTTTTTTATTCAATGAATGAATATGGCCTAGCCATACTAAAAAACTGAATTCTCATTATCAGCCTTATTATATACTCCATCCGTCTCAAAATAAGTAACTCAAAAGTGACTCAAGTTTATACTAGAGTCACTTTTGAGTCACTTATTTTGAAACGGAGGGAGTAGGTTTCATTATTTCTTTTGCGTCGTTGCAACTAGCACCTATTACCCCTCAAAAAAAAAAGCAGCAACGATATCATCATGCATGCTACAGAAGTTTCAGATCATGCATCAGATTCACAGCAAGATTGAAATCTTGTTTCAAATTGAGCTGTGGAAATCAATGGCCTGATGGCCCACCGCTGGATGCTTGCAAACATGGGGGCTCTTGAGGAGACAAGATCCGAACCGTACTGCTGGTATAGCAGCGCTGTTCTTTGAGATCCAAGCCCCACTGACAGTATAGCAGCACTGTTCTGTAGTAAGATCCAAACCCCACTGACAGTATAGCAGCACTGTTCTTTACAGTTAAAACCAGCCAAAATAGGCTTACCGTAGGCTTGCTTGCTTCTTTGACAGCGCTCTACATTTTACCTGATTACCATTATTATATTGAGGTGATAATGTGTAAGTAGGTTTTGTATTCTTATCTTCATGTCTGTTTCCTTTTCTTTTCAATAAGGGGATTCTTATCTTGCAATCGGTTCCATATATGTCCTCATCGATGTGGTCCTCTCACCTTATCTTGCATCTTCCATATGCATTATTTGCATGATGTGTTTTCTATCCTAGTTTGAATCAGAGGGTGTTCATACAGTTTACTAAATTTCTGCTGAACATAGTATTTATTTGCATGATGTGTTTTCTATCCTAGTTTGAATCAGAGAGTGTTGAGTGAATTTGTTTTTGCTGAGCTTGTTGAGCTAATCCACCGACCACTCTGCGCAGAGCGTGGGAGGGTGTTCTCTCACTCCTCTATCTTTTGCTTGCACAGATTTGTCCTTCTCATCTCGAGTACGCTGCATCTATTTCAGGGATATCTCGTGGCTTTATTGACATCTTGTTCTTTTTCAGAAACGATCAGGAAATCTTGCTATCTTATTCGGCCAGCTAGCTAGATTCAGGCTGTTTCTAGTAAAAACAAATGACGACTGCTCTGCATCATTGCTACGTTACAAAATATGCAGAAATCATAGAGGTGCGTACTCCTGTTTAATCATTTGTCCTATCACATGACATGATCGAGGAGGCTGAGCACAGAAAATTCCAAAGATTCATGTGATGTGCCCGGTACAAGCCAATGGCAAATACTACAAATAAGCTAGGTGCAGCGATCTTACCTGTGAAGTTGACAAAGGAGAATCAGCCAAAGTTACATCCGAAGAAGACAACAGATGATTGGAGGGTGTGGCATTCAACATTTACCTTTTCCCCTTGTGATCGTGCAACAATTCGACGGTGGAACAGTATATAATAACAGTGTATCACAAAATCGTTATCTTTTGAACATACATAATGTTGAGTAAATAGTCAATTTTTCGGTTAGATTAATCCACGAAATAATCACTAACATGGAATTGACCAGATTCATGACATACTGATTACGAAGTACACTAGCATGTACTACACATATAGTAGAAACATCTACGCATATATCTGGTACTCCTAAGGCTGAAATAAAGAGGAACGAGATAAACGAGTTATACCCTCATACCGGTCAGTTGATCATAGCAGCAGCAGTGACGGCGGCAGCATGCTCGGCCGCCTTCTTGTCGGCTTCGGCCTTCTCGCGGGCGAGACGATCGACGTAGGTCGGTGAAGACATGGCAATGACGAAGGCGACGCGAACGTAGATGAGGCAGATGGACGGAGGCGGGCAGTCGCGTAGTCGCTCCCCAAACACCTAATCGCCTCTCTCCCGTACATGATCTGGAGAGGCGGGGTTTCGGAGGCCTGTTCTCCCGTTGACCGTGTATGCGGTGAACGGGACGGAGTCGCCGGTGGCAGCAATAGCAAAGGAACGAGCGTGTGGCAAAGGCGATTTGATCTCGTGACTGCTAGGGTTGGCAGGAGCCTCGCTTATATAGGCGTGGTCGGGTGGAGAGACGTGGACTGGACCCATGTCCGAGTCGGTAACAGCCCACGATCCGACGTCCGGGATCATGGCGCCCCGTTACGTATTCGCCGTTCTTGACCAGCAAAAATAAGCACGTAGGTATGAGCTCAACGCGGCTCATTCCCGCAACCCGCGGAGTATCGTGACGAGGCGTGGCGTGGCGAGGCATGGCGTGGCGAGGCGGGCGGCGAAGGAGGAGTGCGCGAGGGCCTCTTCTCTTCTCGTGCTCCAATAGCATGTAGAAGAGAGACCCTTATAAAGGGGTCCAACTCCTTCTCCACTAAGGGGGTGAGACTAAACTTCCCACCACCCCCTCTCATGCCACCACCTACATGGCCCCTTAGAGATTTTCTGAAATTGTCTCATGGACCTTAAGCCCATCTCAGATTTCAACACATAAGCAGTAGTCGAAGAACAGTAGATAGAAGCTGGTTCAAGCCCCCCCCCCCTCCGGATTTCTATTAAAGAAACCATTTGGTTCAAGATGTAATACAAACTACCAGCATACATCATGCAAAAGCTTTGGATCCTCACGGATCACAAGCAAGCTGAGCCAAAAGGTAAGCAAACCTACTATTAGAGTATATTGGGCCGGTTTAGTTTTGGTAGTTTGAATTTTAATCTATCTCTTCTATACTTGGACTCCAAGACTTTGTATTTATATAAGGAGCCCATTGAGGCATCAATCAATACACAATTATTATCAAATATCATGGTATCACATGCCTAGGTTTCTGCCCTCAGCATGGCTTCGCCGCCAACTCCTCCCTCGCTGCCGCCGCGAGGGCACTTCACACCCACCGAGTTTCGCACCGCCCACGCGGCTCCTATCTCTTCCTCAACCCCTACCCAAAACCCTGCTCCATCCCAACCACCTCAGCTCTCCCTCGCCGACGTTTCATCGTTCATCCCAATAACCCTAGACCTCGCCGCCCACAACTTCTACCATTGGCGCCATCTCTTCCATGTCCACCTCGGCCGCTGCGGTCTCCGTCATCACATCAATCCAGCCGCTCCCCCGCGGCTGACCGACTCTTGCTGCATCAAGGATGATCTCACCATCATCCAATGGATATATACTCGAATCTCCACCGAGATCTTCAACCTCGTCTCCAACAACGACGCCACCGCCCCTAAACTATGGGCCTCTCTTCAGCAGCTCTTCCAGGATAACTCTGATGCGCGTGTTAACGCATTACATATCAAGCTCCGCACCAGCATCTAAGGCAATTCTGCGGTCACCCGTCTATTGCCAACGCATCAAGGCAATCGCAGACGAACTTCGTGAGCTTGGTGATCACGTTGACGATCGGACTCTCATCAACGCTCTCCTCGTCGGCCTCGGGGAGCAGTTCGAGAAGCAGGCCGCCTTCATCCCTATGATGCGTCCCTACCCATCCTTCACGGAGGTCCGCTCCATCTTGCAGGTCGAGGCACAGAACCAGGAGCGCAAGGCGACGCGTCCTCCCCAGCTGTTTCACGTCGCCCGGCCCGCCGCACCGTCTGCACCGCCTCTACAGACGCCTTCGGCTCCTTCAGGCTGCCGCTCGAGCCCTAACTATCGGGGCAAAAAACCCGTCTATCGACCGCCGCAGCCTCGATCTCCTGTTCCACCACCACTGGCGCCTCCTCCACCACCACCGGCGCCTCCTCCATCGGCCTCTGCCTCCGCTTCTTGGCAGCCTCAGCAAGACCCCTGGACTGGTCTCGTTCAGGCGTGGCCAATGACATGGACTGCGCCGTCTCCCAACGGCGCTCCTCGCGCGTACACCGACAACTCGAGCCCGAGTCTTTGTTCTGCCACCGGTGCTCTGATACGTCTCCAACGTATCTATAATTTTTGATGGTTTCATGCTATTATCTTGTCAAACTTTGGATGTTTTGCATGCCTTTTATTTATTTCCTGAGACTAACTTATTAACTCAGTGCCAAGTGCCAATTCCTGTTTTTTCCATGTTTTTGACCCCTTTCAGAGGAGATTTTGAAACGGGGTCCAAACAGAAGAAAATCCCCGAAAAGATTTTTTCTGGAACGGAAGAAGATCGGAGGACTTGGGGGCAAGCCAGAGGAGCACCAGGGGCCCCACAAGCCCCCACCCCGCGGCCAGGGGGCACGCCATCCAGGCTTGTGGCCCCCCTGGAGGTCCCCTGACCTAGATCTTGCGCCTATAAATTCCCAAATATTCCCAAAAAAGTCAGGGGAGCATCGTAATCACTTTTCCGCCGCCGCAAGCTTCTGTCTCCGCAAGATCCCATCTGGGGCATGCCCTGGTGCCCTGCCAGAGGAGGGATTCAGACATGGAAGGCTTCTCCGTCAACACCATGACCTCTCCGATGATGCGTGAGTAGTTCACCATAGACCTACGGGTCCATAGCTAGTAACTAGATGGCTTCTTCTCTCTCTTGGATCTTCAATACAAAGTTCTTCATGATCTTCATGGAGATCTATCCGATGTAATCTTCTTTTGCGGTGTGTTTGTCGAGATCCGATGAATTGTGGATTTATGATCAGATTATCTATGAATCTTATTTGAGCTTCTTCTGATCTCTCTTATGCATGATTTCATATCCTTGTAATTCTCTTCGAGTTGTGGGTATTGTTTGGCCTACTAGATCTATGATTCTTGCAATGGGAGAAGTGCTTGGTTTTGGGTTCATACCGTGCGGTGACCTCACCCAGTGACAGAAGGGGTAGCGAGGCACGTATCATGTTGTTGTTGGAAATATGCCCTAGAGGCAATAATAAAATGGTTATTATCATATTTCCTTGTTCATGATAATCGTCTATCGTTCATGCTATAATTGTATTAACAGGAAACAGTAATACATGTGTGAATGAATAGATCACAATGTGTCCCTAGCAAGCCTCTAGTTAGCTAGCTCGTTAGTCAATAGATGATCATGGTTTCCTGATCATGGACATTGGATTTTATTGATAACGGGATCACATCATTGGGAGAATGATGTGGTAGACAAGACCCAATCCTAAGCCTAGCACTAGATCGTGTTGTTCGTATGCTAATGCTTTTCTAATGTCAAGTATCTTTTCCTTCGACCGTGAGATTGTGCAACTCCCGGATACCGTAGGAGTGCTTTGGGTGTATCAAACGTCACAACGTAACTGGGTGACTATAAAGGTGCACTACGGGTACCTCCGAAAGTGGCTGTTGGGTTGGCACGAATCGAGATCGGGATTTGTCACTCCGTGTGACGGAGAGGTATCTCTGGGCCCACTCGGTAGAACATCATCATGAGCTCAATGTGACTAAGGAGTTAGTCACACGATGACGTGCTACGGAACGAGTAAAGAGACTTACCGGTAACGAGATTGAACAAGGTATAGGTATACCGACGATCGAATCTCGGGCAAGTTCTATACCGACAGACAAAGGGAATCGTATACGGGATTGATTGAATCCTTGACATCGTGGTTCATCCGATGAGATCATCGTGGAGCTAGTGGGAGCCACCATGGGTATCCAGACCCCGCTGATGGTTATTGGCCAGAGAGGTGTCTCGGTCATGTCTGCCTGTCTCCCGAACCCGTAGGGTCTACACACGTAAGGTTCGACGACGCTAGGGTTATAGGGAATTGTTTTACGAGATTACCGAAAGTTGTTCGGAGTCCCGGATGAGATCCCGGACGTCACGAGGAGCTCCGGAATGGTCCGGAGGTAAAGATTGATATATAGGACGGATGGTTTCGGACACCGGAAGTGTTTCGGGCATCACCGGTAACGTACCGGGACCACCGGGACCACCAGAGGTGGTCCCGGGGGACCACCGAAGGGGGGCTGCGACCCCAAGAGGTAAGATGGGCTAAGTGGGGGTGGGAACCAGCCCCTAGTTGGGCTGGTGTGCCTCCCCACTCAGCCCATGGCGCAGGGGAAAGGAAAAGAGGGGGGGGGGAACCCTAACTCAGGTGGGCCTTAGGCCCACCAGAGGGGTGCGCCACCCCTCCTCCCTCATCTGGCCGCCACAAACCCCATCTGGGAGGGCTGCCGCACCCCCTAGGGTGGGAACCCTAGGGGTGGCACCCCCTCTCCCCTGCCCCTATATATAGTGGGCACTTTTGGCCTTTGGAGGACACAGTTTTCCCTCTCCCTCGGCGCAGCCCCGCACTTCTTCCTCCTCCTCTCTGCCGGCGCTTGGCGAAGCCCTGCCGGGAGACCTCGTCTCTCCACCAACACCACGCCGTCGTGTTGCTGGTCTTCTTCCCCAACCTCTCCCTCCTCCTTGCTGGATCAAGGTGCGGGAGACGTCACCGGGCTGCACGTGTGTTGAACGCGGAGGTGCCGTTGTTCGGCACTAGATCGGAATCGCTGCGAGTACGACTCCATCAACCGCGTTCTAGCAACGCTTCCGCTTAGCGATCTTCAAAGTGGCATCCGAGCCAGGTTTTCTATGCGTAGATTCCATGCACGAGTAGAACACAAAAGTTGTGGGCGATGGTTTGTCAATTTGCTTGCCGTTACTAGTCTTATTCTTTTCCGGCGGTATTGTGGGATGAAGCGGCCCGGACCGACCTTACACGTACGCTTACGTGAGACTGGTTCCACCGACAGACATGCACATCGTGCATAAAGGTGGCTAGCGGGTGTCTGTCTCTCCTACTCTAGTCGGATAGGATTTGATGAAAAGGGTCCTTATGAAGGGTAAATAGCTTTGGCATATCATCGTTGTGGCTGTCACGTAGGTAAGAAGGCGTTCTTGCTAGAAACCCAAACCAGCCACGTAAAACTTGCAACAACAATTAGAGGACGTCTAACTTGTTTTTGCAGGGTTTGACATGTGATGTGATATGGCCAAAGTTGTGATGTTGCATGTATGATGTATGAGATGATCATGTTATTGTAATAGGTTTCACGACTTGCATGTCGATGAGTATGACAACCGGCAGGAGCCATAGGAGTTGTCTTAATTTATTGTATGAGATGCAACGCCATGTGCTTGCTACTTTTACTTCATTGCTAACGGTTAGCCATAGTAGTAGTGATAGTAGTAGTTGGCGTGACGACTTCACGGAGACACGATGATGGAGATCATGATGATGGAGATCATGGTGTCACGCCGGTGACGATGATGATCATGCGATGCCTGAAGATGGAGATCGAATGAGCAAAGATGATAATGGCCATATCATGTCACTATATGATTGCATTGTGATGTTTATCATGTTTTACATCTTATTGCTTAAAACGACGGTAGCATAATAAGATGATTCCTCCTAAAATTTCGAGAACGTATTCCCCTAAGTGTGCACCGTTGCAAAGGTTCGTTGACTCGAAGCACCACGTGATGATCGGGTGTGATAGATTCTAACGTTCGCATACAACGGGTGTAAGCCAGATTTACACACGCAAAACACCTAGGTTGACTCGACGAGCTTAGCATGTACAGACATGACCTCGAATACAAGAGACCGAAAGGTCGAACATGAGTCGTATGGTTGAATACGATCAGCATGAGTTGCTCACCATGGTGACTAGTCCGTCTCACGTGATGATCGGACACGGGTTAGTCAACATGGATCATGTAACACTTAGATGACTAGAGGGATGTCGATTTAAGTGGGAGTTCATACTTAATTTGATTAAATGAACTTAATTGTCATGAACTTAGTCTAAAAGTTGTCTTTATAAATATTGTAGATATCCAACGTCAACCTCAACTTCAACGCATTCCTAGAGAAAAACAAGCTGAAAGATGATGGTAGCAACTATGCGGACTGGGTTCGCAACCTGAAGCTCATCCTTGAAGCAGCTAAAAAGGCTTATGTCCTTAATGCGCCGCTAGGTGACCCTCCCGCTCCCGCAGCAGCGCAGGACGTTCTAAACGTCTGGCAAGCGCGGAGTGATGACTACTCTCTGGTCAGGTGTGGCATGTTATACAGTTTAGAAACGGGGCTCCAAAGACGTTTTGAGCAACACGGGGCATATGAGATGTTCCAAGAGCTGAAGCTAGTTTTTCAAGCTCATGCCCGTGTCGAGAGATATGAAGTCTCCGACAAGTTCTTCAGCTGTAAGATGGAGGAGAACAGTTCTGTCAGTGAGCACATACTCAAAATGTCTGGGTTACACGGTCGTCTGACTTCACTTGGAGTCGAACTTCCGGATGATACTATCATTGACAGAATCCTCCAGTCTCTCCCACCAAGCTACAAAGGCTTTGTGCTTAACTACAACATGCAAGGGATGGAGAAAACCATTCCCGAGTTGTACTCGATGCTCAAGTCTGCAGAAGTAGAAATCAAGAAGGAGCATCAAGTGTTGATGGTCAACAAGACCACTAGTTTCAAGAAAGGCAGGGGTAATAAGAACTTCAAGAAAGAAGGCAAAGCTGTTGCCGCGCCTGGTAAACCAGATGCCGGGAAGAAGAAAAAGAACGGACCCAAGCCTGAGACTGAGTACTTCTACTGCAAGGGAAAAGGTCACTGGAAGCGCAACTGCCCCAAATACTTAGCGGACAAGAAGGCCGGCAACGTTAAAGGTATATGTGATATACATGTTATTGATGTGTACCTTACCAGCGCTCGTAGTAGCTCCTGGGTATTTGATACCGGTGTTGTTGCTCACATTTGCAACTCAAAGCAGGAACTGCGGAATAAGCGGAGACTGGCCAAGGACGAGGTGACGATGCGCGTCGGGAATGGTTCAAAGGTCGATGTGATCGCCGTCGGCACGCTACCTCTACATCTACCGTCGGGATTAGTTTTAAACCTTAATAATTGTTATTTAGTACCAGCTTTAAGCATGAACATTGTATCAGGGTCTTGCTTAATGCGAGACGGCTACTCATTTAAGTCAGAGAATAATGGTTGTTCTATTTATATGAGTGATATGTTTTATGGTCATGCTCCGCTGGTGAATGGTTTATTCTTGATGAATCTCGATCGTGATGTTACACATATTCATAGTGTGAGTACCAAAAGATGCAAAGTTTATAACGATAGTCCCACATACTTGTGGCACTGCCGCCTTGGTCATATCGGCGTTAAGCGCATGAAGAAGCTCCATACTGATGGACTGCTAGAGTCTCTTGACTTTGAATCATTTGACACATGCGAACCGTGCCTCATGGGCAAGATGACTAAGACTCCATTCTCAGGAATAATGGAGAGAGCCACCGACTTATTGGAAATAATACATACTGATGTGTGTGGTCCAATGAACGTTGAAGCTCGCGGTGGTTATCGTTATATTCTCACTCTCACCGATGATTTGAGTAGGTATGGGTATATCTACTTGATGAAGCACAAATCTGAGACATTTGAAAAG
Organism: Hordeum vulgare subsp. vulgare; assembly: GCF_904849725.1. Classification (NCBI taxonomy): domain Eukaryota; kingdom Viridiplantae; phylum Streptophyta; class Magnoliopsida; order Poales; family Poaceae; genus Hordeum; species Hordeum vulgare. The sequence continues at coordinate 485,773,730 of NC_058518.1, read as the reverse complement.
TTCAAGGAATTTCAGAGTGAGGTTGAGAATCAACGTGACAGAAAAATAAAATGTCTACGATCTGATCGTGGAGGAGAATATTTGAGTCACGAGTTTGGCACACACCTAAGAAAGTGTGGAATCGTTTCACAACTAACGCCGCCTGGCACACCGCAGCGCAACGGAGTGTCTGAACGTCGTAATCGCACTTTATTAGATATGGTACGATCTATGATGTCTCTCACCGACTTACCGCTATCATTTTGGGGATATGCATTAGAAACTGCAGCATTCACTTTAAATAGGGCACCGTCTAAATCCGTTGAGACGACACCGTATGAACTGTGGTTTGGCAAGAAACCTAAGTTGTCGTTTCTTAAAGTTTGGGGCTGCGATGCTTATGTGAAGAAACTTCAACCAGAAAAGCTCGAACCCAAAGCGGAGAAATGCGTATTCATAGGATACCCTAAGGAAACTATTGGGTATACCTTCTATCTTAGATCCGAAGGTAAAACCTTTGTTGCCAAGAACGGATCCTTTCTAGAGAAAGAGTTTCTCTCGAAAGAAGTAAGTGGGAGGAAGGTAGAACTTGATGAGGTAATTACACCCCCTCTCGAACAGGAAAGTAGCGCAACGCAAGAAGTTGTTCCTGTGATGCCTACACCAACTGAAGAGGAAGTTAATGATGATGATCATGAAGCTTCGGATCAAGTTACTACTGAACCACGAAGGTCCACAAGGGTACGCTCCGCACCAGAATGGTACGGCAACCCTGTGATGGAAATCATGTTGTTAGACAACGGTGAACCTTCGAACTATGAAGAAGCGATGGCGGGCCCGGATTCCAACAAATGGCTTGAGGCCATGAAATCCGAGATAGGATCCATGTATGAGAACAAAGTATGGACTTTGATGGACTTGCCCGATGACCGGCGAGCCAGAGAAAATAAATGGATCTTCAAGAAGAAGACTGATGCAAATGGTAATGTAACCGTTTACAAAGCTCGACTTGTCGCAAAGGGTTTTCGACAAATTCAAGGAGTTGATTACGAAGAGACTTTCTCTCCCGTAGCGAAGCTGAAATCAGTCCGAATCATGTTAGCAATTGCCGCCTTTTATGATTATGAAATTTGGCAAATGGACGTCAAAACAGCATTCCTTAACGGGAATCTTAAGGAAGAGTTGTATATGATGCAACCAGAAGGTTTTGTCGATCCTAAAGGTGCTAACAAAGTATGCAAGCTCCAGCGCTCCATCTATGGGCTAGTGCAAGCATCTCGGAGTTGGAACATTCGCTTTCATGAGGTGATTAAAGCGTTTGGGTTCATACAGGTTTACGGAGAAGCCTGTCTGTACAAGAAAGTGAGTGGGAGCTCTGTAGCTTTCCTCGTACTATATGTGGATGACATATTATTGATGGGGAATGATATAGAGATGTTGGAGAGCATAAAGGCCTACTTGAACAAGAGTTTTTCAATGAAGGACCTTGGAGAAGCTGCATACATATTAGGCATCAAGATCTATAGAGATAGATCGAGACGCCTCATAGGTCTTTCGCAAAGTACATACCTTGACAAGATATTGAAGAAATTCAATATGGAAAACTCAAAGAAAGGGTTCTTGCCAGTTTTGCAAGGTATGAGATTGAGTAAGACTCAGTCGCCGACCACGGCAGCAGATAGAGAGAAGATGAGTTCTGTCCCCTACGCTTTAGCCGTGGGCTCTCTAATGTATGCCATGCTGTGTACCAGACCTGATATAAACCTTGCGATAAGCTTGGTAGGGAGGTACCAAAGTAATCCCGGTGCGGAACACTGGACAGCGGTCAAGAATATCCTTAAGTACCTGAAAAGGACTAAGGAAACGTTTCTCGTTTATGGAGGTGACGAAGAGCTCGTCGTAAAGGGTTACGTCGATGCTAGCTTCGACACAGATCCGGATGACTCTAAGTCACAAACCGGATACGTATATGTGTTGAATGGTGGGGCAGTGAGCTGGTGCAGCAGCAAGCAAGAAGTCGTGGCAGCATCTACATGTGAAGCGGAGTACATAGCTGCTTCAGAAGCGGCTCATGAAGGAATTTGGATGAAGGAGCTCATCACCGACCTTGGAGTGGTTCCAAGCGCGTCGGGTCCTATGACACTCTTCTGTGATAACACTGGAGTCATTGCCATAGCCAAAGAGCCCAGGTTTCACCGGAAGACGAAGCACATCAAGCGCCGCTACAATTCCATCCAGGACCATGTCCAAACTGGAGTGATAGATATTTGTAAAGTACACACGGATGTGAATATTGCAGACCCGTTGACTAAACCTCTTCCACGAGCAAAACATGATCAGCACCATAATGCTATGGGTGTTCGATACATCACAATGTAACTAGATTATTGTCTCTAGTGCAAGTGGGAGACTGTTGGAAATATGCCCTAGAGGCAATAATAAAATGGTTATTATCATATTTCCTTGTTCATGATAATCGTCTATCGTTCATGCTATAATTGTATTAACAGGAAACAGTAATACATGTGTGAATGAATAGATCACAATGTGTCCCTAGCAAGCCTCTAGTTAGCTAGCTCGTTAGTCAATAGATGATCATGGTTTCCTGATCATGGACATTGGATGTCATTGATAACGGGATCACATCATTGGGAGAATGATGTGGTGGACAAGACCCAATCCTAAGCCTAGCACTAGATCGTGTTGTTCGTATGCTAATGCTTTTCTAATGTCAAGTATCTTTTCCTTCGACCGTGAGATTGTGCAACTCCCGGATACCGTAGGAGTGCTCTGGGTGTATCAAACGTCACAACGTAACTGGGTGACTATAAAGGTGCACTACGGGTACCTCCGAAAGTGGCTGTTGGGTTGGCACGAATCGAGATCGGGATTTGTTACTCCGTGTGACGGAGAGGTATCTCTGGGCCCACTCGGTAGAACATCATCATGAGCTCAATGTGACTAAGGAGTTAGTCACACGATGACGTGCTACGGAATGAGTAAAGAGACTTACCGGTAACGAGATTGAACAAGGTATAGGTATACCGACGATCGAATCTCGGGCAAGTTCTATACCGACAGACAAAGGGAATCGTATACGGGATTGATTGAATCCTTGACATCGTGGTTCATCCGATGAGATCATCGTGGAGCTAGTGGGAGCCACCATGGGTATCCAGACCCCGCTGATGGTTATTGGCCAGAGAGGTGTCTCGGTCATGTCTGCGTGTCTCCCGAACCCGTAGGGTCTACACACTTAAGGTTCGACGACGCTAGGGTTATAGGGAATTGTTATACGAGATTATCGAAAGTTGTTAGGAGTCCTGGATGAGATCCCGGACGTCACGAGGAGCTCCGGAATGGTCCGGAGGTAAAGATTGATATATAGGACGGATGGTTTCGGACACCGGAAGTGTTTCGGACATCACCGGTAACGTACCGGGACCACCGGGACCACCGGAGGTGGTCCCGGGGGACCACCGAAGGGGGGCTGCGACCCCAAGAGGTAAGATGGGCTAAGTGGGGGTGGGAACCAGGCCCTAGTTGGGCTGGTGCGCCTCCCCACTCAGCCCATGGCGCAGGGGAAAGGAAAAGAGGGGGGAACCCTAACTCAGGTGGGCCTTAGGCCCACCAGAGGGGTGCGCCACCCCTCCTCCCTCATCTGGCCGCCACAAACCCCATCTGGGAGGGCTGCCGCACCCCCTAGGGTGGGAACCCTAGAGGTGGCACCCCCTCTCCCCTTCCCCTATATATAGTGGGCACTTTTGGCCTTTGGAGGACACAGTTTTCCCTCTCCCTCGGCGCAGCCCCGCACTTCTTCCTCCTCCTCTCTGCCGGCGCTTGGCGAAGCCCTGCCGGGAGACCTCGTCTCTCCACCAACACCACGCCGTCGTGTTGCTGGTCTTCTTCCCCAACCTCTCCCTCCTCCTTGCTGGATCAAGGTGCGGGAGACGTCACCGGGCTGCACGTGTGTTGAACGCGGAGGTGCCGTTGTTCGGCACTAGATCGGAATCGCTGCGAGTACGACTCCATCAACCGCGTTCTAGCAACGCTTCCGCTTAGCGATCTTCAAAGGTACGAATATGCTCTTACCCCTCTCTCGTTGCTGGTCTCTCCATAGGAAGATCTGAACATGCGTAGGAAATTTTTTGAATTTATGCTACGTTACCCAACAGTTGTTGCCATCAAGGGTAAAAAGATGGGGTTTTCATCATTGGTTTGAGATTATCCCTCTACATCATGTCATCTTGCTTAAAGCGTTACTCTGTTCGTCATGAACTCAATACACTAGATGCATGCTGGATAGAGGTCGATGTGTGGAGTAATAGTAGTAGATGCAGAAAGTATCGGTCTACTTGTCTCGGATGTGATGCCTATATGCTAGATCATTGCCTTAGATATCGTCATGACTTTGCGCGGTTCTATCAATTGCTCGACAGTAATTTGTTCACCCACCGTAATACTTGCTATTTTGAGAGAAGCCTCTAGTGAACACTATGGCCCCCGGGGTCTACTCCACACCATATTTTCAGCCTTACACTTTTTACTTCGTTGCACTTTCCGCCTTCCGATCTCACTTTGCAAACAATCTTGAAGGGATTGACAACCCCTTTGAAGCGTTGGGTGCAAGCTTGTTTGTGTTTGCGCAGGTACTCTGGACTTGACGAGACCGTCCTTCTGGATCGATACCTTGGTTCTCAAACTGAGGGAAATACATACTGCCCCTGTGCTGCACCACCCTTTCCTCTTCAAGGGAAAAACCAACGCAAGCCCAATCTCCGTCAACGTGTCAATTTCTGGCGCTGTTGTTTGAGAAGTAGCAGAAGGATTTCTGGCGCCGTTGCCGGGGAGGAAGATCAAGTCAAGAACTCATCCAAGTAAGTGTCGCAAACTCATCTCTTGCATTTACTTTGTTTGCCAGTTGCCTCTCGTTTTCCTCTCCCCCACTTCACCAATTTGCCTTTGTCGTTCGCCTTTTCGTTCGCCCTTTTTCTCGCCTGCTCTTCGGTTGCTTGTGTGCTTGCTTGCGTGCTAAAGCCCGAATGGCCCCACTAAGGGATTTTGATGCTCACTTTGTGAAGTTAGAAGAGATTGAAACTAGTGTTAAAGGCTTCATGTCTACACAGTTTGAATATAATAGTTACTTCCGTAGAGAGCTGAAGGAGCAAAATTCTTTCCTGGCTTTTATGAGTAGAGAAGTTGATGATATTTCCTTGCGTTGAATTCTCAGTTTGCTCGTCTTGAAAAGCTAGTGGGCTAGATTTCTGATAAGCAAGCAACTTTAGTCAATAAAATGGCTGCTAAACCCGACACTCGTGATGAGAATCATGAAGATCTTAAAGTGCTTGGTGTGACTCCCATTGAATCTTTGTTTTCTTGTGTCAAACCTAATGATTATGGGGCGGGATATGAATCCACTTTGGTTGAAAAGTGCCCCAATGATTCGGAGTCCATCTATCTTGATGCTAAAAGCATTAAAAGTGGAGTAGAAGACGTTAAAACTTTGAGTAGTAATGAAATTACTACCGTGGATTTCAAGGAATTCAATTATGATAGTTGCTCCTTGATTGAATGCATTTCTTTGATGCAATCCATGTTGAACTCTCCACACGCTTATAGCCAAAACAAAGCCTTTCCGATCATATCGTCGAAGCTATGATAAAAGCTCTTGAAGAGAAACTTGAATTGGAAGTCTCTATTCCTAGAAAGATTCATGATGAGTGGGAACCTACCATCAAAATCAAAATCAAAAACTATGAGTGCAATGTTTGTGTGATTTGGGTGCTAGTGTTTCTGCGATTCCAAAGTCTTTATGTGATATTCTGGGTTTTAATGAGATTGAAGAGTGTTCTCTTAATTTGCATCTTGCTGATTCTACTATCAAGAAACCCATGGGAAGGATCAATGATGTTCTTAGGAACTATGTGCCCGTGGATTTCATTGTGCTTGACATTGATTGCAATCCTACATGCCCTATTATTCTTGGTAGACCTTTGCTAAGGACTATCGGTGCTATCATCGATATGAAGGAAGGGAATATTAGATTTCAATTTCCTTTAAGGAAGTGCATGGAACACTTTCCTAGAAAGAAAGTAAGATTGCCTTATGAATCCATGATGAGGGCTACTTATGGTTTGAGCACCAAAGACGACGATACGCTATTCTATCGCTACTATGCCTAGCTAAGGGCGTTAAACAATAGCGCTTGTTGGGAGGCAACCCAATGAATTTATATTTTTCTTTCTGTTTTGTTGCATCCAAACTTTCATAATTATGTTGTGATTGTGTCTTTTGTGTTTCTTTTTGTGTTTGAGTCAAGCAAAACCTTTATGATTGGTCTTGGTAATGGTTGTTTGATCGTGCTGGAAAAATACAGAAACTTTTCGCTCCCGAGATGATTTTTCATTTTTATTCAGAAAGAGCTTTTGAGTTTATTCTTTTTGCTGCTGCTTTATATGCTTTTTTCCCAGACCGTCGTAAGTTTTCAGATTTTTTGAGGTACCAGAAGTATACGACGTATACAGATTGCTACAGACTGGTCTGTTTTTGACTGATTCTGTTTTTGTTGAGTTGGTTGCTTGTTTTGATGAAACTATGGTTAGTATCTGGGGGTACTAGCCATGGGAAAGTGAGAATACAGTAGCCCATCATTAATATAGATGGAATTCAAGTTTGCTACAGTACCAAAAGAAGTGGTAGTTTGTTTTCTTGTACTAATGTTATCACAAGTTTCTGTTTAAGTTTTGTGTTGTGAAGTTTTCAAGTTTTGGGTGACGTTCTCACGGACAAAGATATAAGGAGTGGAAAGAGCTCAAGCTTGGGGATGACCAAGGCCCCCCAAACCAAATTCAAGGACACCAAAAAGCCTAAGCTTGGGGATGCCCCGGGAAGGCATCCCCTCTTTCATCTTCAATCCATCGGTAACATTACTTGGAGCTATATTTTTATTCACCACATGATATGTGTTTTGCTTGGAGCGTCTTGTATCTTAGGAGTTTTTTCTTTTTGTTGTCTCACAATCATTCTTTCTGCACACCTTTTTGAGAGAGAGATACATGCACTCATCGTGATTTTGCTAGAATGCTCATTGTGCTTCACTTATATCTTTTGAGCTAGATACTTTTGCTCTTGTGCTTCACTTATATCTTTTGAGCTAGATACTTTTGCTCTTGTGCTTCACTTATATCTTTTGAGCTAGATACTTTTGCTCTTGTGCTTCACTTATATCTTTAGAGCACGGCGGTGCGTGATTTAGTAGTTGGCTTATGCTATGAAAGTAGTCCCATGTGCTAGGTACCCAAAGAGGATGCAAAAACCTCCATCTTCATGTGCATTGAGTAGAAAGAGAAGTTTTGATTCCTCTCAATTAGTTTTGAGACCTGGATTCGGTAATATTAAAATTTATGTTAGTAGGGTGTTGTGAATCTAGAGATACTTGTGTTGGAGTTAGTGATTCCCGTAGCATGCACGTATGGTGAACCGCTATGTTAGGAAGTCGGAGCATAATTGATCTATTGATTGTCATCCTTTGTGTTGAGGTCGGGATCGCGCGATGGTTTACACCTACCAACCCTTCCCCTCGGAGTATGCGTTTAGCACTTTGTTTCGATTACTAATAAAAACTTTCGCAATAAGTATGTGAGTTCTTTATGACTAATGTTGAGTCCATGGTATAGATGCACTTTCACCTTCCACCATTGCTAGCCTCTCTAGCGCCGTGCAATTCTCACCGGTGCACAAACCCACCAAATTCCTTCCTCGAAACAGCCACGATACCTACCTACTATGGCATTTTCATAGCCATTCCGAGATATATTGCCATGCAACTCCCACCGTTCCGTCTCATGACTTGTGTCGTCACTCTCATACTGTCATTGCATGATCATACTAGATCGTTGCACATCCCGGTACACTGCCAGAGGCATTTCCTATGGAGTCATCATCATTGTGATTTTTGAGCTTTGAGTAACTAAAAAGTGTGATGATCATCATTATTAGAGCATTGTCCCATGTGAGGAAATAAAAAAAAAAGAGGCCAAAGAGCCCAAAAAACAAAAAAGAAAAAAGAAAAGAAAAAAATAGGCCTAAGAGCCCAAATAAAAAAAATAAAAAAATGAGAGAAAAAGAGAGAAGGGACAATGCTACTATTTTTTTACACACTTGTGCTTCATGTTAGCACCATGTTCTTCATGATTGAGAGCTTCTTGCTTTGCCACTACCATATGCTAGTGGGAATCTTCGTTTTATAACTTGGCTTGTATATTCCAATGATGGGCTTCCTCAAAATTGCCCTAGGTCTTCGTGAGCAAGCAAGTTGGATGCACACCCACTAGTTTTCCATTGAGCTTTCACATACTTATAGCTCTAGTGCATCTCTTGTATGGCAATCCCTACTCATTCACATTGATATCTATTAATGGGCATCTCCATAGCCTATTGATACGCTGAGTCAATGTGACCATCTCCTTCTTTTTGTCTCACAACCACCACCACACTCTATTCCACTTATAGTGCTATATCCATGGCTCGCGCTCATGTATTGCGTGATAGTTATAAAAAGTTTGAGAAAGTAAGAGTGCGAAAACAATTACTTGGCCAATTCCGGGGTTGTGCATGATTTACATTAGTTGTGTGAGGATGATGGAGCATAGCCAGACTATATGATTTTGTAGGGATAACTTTCTTTGGCCTTGTTATTTTAAAAGTTCATGATTACTTTGCTAGTTTGCTTGAAGTATTATTGTTTTCATGTCAATATCAAACTATTGTTTTGAATCTTACGGATCTGAACATTCATGCCACGTGAAAGAAGTTTCAAAGGACAACTATGGTAGGTAGAATTCCACCTGAAAAATTCATTCTTTATCACTTCCCTACTTGAGGACGAGCAGGAATTAAGCTTGGGGATGCTTGATACGTCTCCAACATATCTATAATTTTTATGGTTTATGCTATTATCTTATCAAACTTTGGATGTTTTGCATGCCTTTTATTCATTTTCTGGGACTAACTTATTAACTCAGTGCCAAGTGCCAGTTCCTGTTTTTTCCATGTTTTTGACCCCTTTCAGAGGAGATTTTGAAACGGAGTCCAAACGGAAGAAAATCCCCGAAAAGATTTTTTCTGGAACGGAAGAAGATCGGAGGACTTGGGGGCCAAGCGAGAGGAGCACTAGGGGCCCAACAAGCCCCCACCCCGCGGCCAGGGGGGTCGCGCCATCCAGGCTTGTGGGCCCCCTGGAGGTCCCCTGACCTAGATCTTGCGCCTATAAGTTTCCAAATATTCCCAAAAAAATCAGGGGAGCATCGTAATCACTTTTCCGCCACCGCAAGCTTCTGTCTCCGCAATATCCCATTTGGGGCACGCCCTGGTGCCCTGCCGGAGGGGGGATTCGGACACGGAAGGCTTCTCCATCAACACCATGACCTCTCCGATGATGCGTCAGTAGTTCACCATAGACCTACGGGTCCATAGCTAGTAACTAGATGGCTTCTTCTCTCTCTTGGATCTTCAATACAAAGTTCTCCATGATATTCATGGAGATCTATCCGATGTAATCTTCTTTTGCGGTGTGTTTGTCGAGATCCGATGAATTGTGGATTTATGATCAGATTATCTATGAATATTATTTGAGTTTCTTCTGATCTCTCTTATGCATGATTTCATATCCTTGTAATTCTCTTCGAGTTGTGGGTTTTGTTTGGCCAACTAGATCTATGATTCTTGCAATGGGAGAAGTGCTTGGTTTTGGGTTCATACCGTGCGGTGACCTCACCTAGTGACAGAAGGGGTAGCGAGGCACGTATCGTGTTGTTGCCATCAAGGGTAAAAATATGGGGTTTTCATCATTGGTTTAAGATTATCCCTCTACATCATGTCATCTTGCTTAAAGCGTTACTCTGTTCGTCATGAACTCAATACACTAGATGCATGCTGGATAGCGGTCGATGTGTGGAGTAATAGTAGTAGATGCAGAAAGTATCGGTCTACTTGTCTCGGACGTGATGCCTATATGCTAGATCATTGCCTTAGATGTCGTCATGACTTTGCGCGGTTCTATCAATTGCTCGACAGTAATTTGTTCACCCACCATAATACTTGCTATTTTGAGAGAAGCCTCTAGTGAACACTATGGCCCCCAGGGTCTACTCCACACCATATTTTCAGCCTTACACTTTTTACTTCGTTGCACTTTCCGCCTTTAGATCTCACTTTGCAAACAATCTTGAAGGGATTGACAACCCCTTTGAAGCGTTGGGTGCAAGCTTGTTTGTGTTTGCGCAGGCACTCTGGACTTGACGAGACCCTCCTTCTGGATCGATACCTTGGTTCTCAATCTAAGGGAAATACTTACTGCTCCTGTGCTGCATCACCCTTTCCTCTTCAAGGGAAAAACCAACGCAAGCCCAATCTCCGTCAACGTGTCAATTTCTGGCGATGTTGTTTGAGAAGTAGCATGCTCCTGACCTCCTTGGTCCACGACCACCGCCTCATGTCTACACTGCCACGACCTCTGCATCGCCAGTCGTCCAAGGATCACACCACGGCTACCTGCCGGTGCCCTATGCTCCCTACGCCTACGGTCCTACTTCACCCATGCCGTATGCGCACGCGCATGCACCTGTGCCACCAGCTACTCAACATCAGCCAGCCTGGGATCAAGCCGCCTTCATCGTCGCCATGAACGACTTTACACTCAATAACCAAGGTATGGATTGGATATTCGATTCGGGTGCATCTTCGCATATGTCTTCAAATATGGATATTCTGCCAGCTTGTTTACCTTCCGGTTATCCTTCCATCACCATAGGCAATGGCTCTCTTGTTCCCGTTTCTTGCACCGGTCACTCTTCCATACAAAAAGATCATGCCAACTTTTAACTACGCAATATTCTTGTTGTTCCCTATTTAATCAAAAAACTAATTTTGTTCGCCAATTTACCATAGATAATCTTGTCATCCTAGCTTTTGATCCTTTTGGTTTATCTATGAAGGATCTGAGAACGGGGATACTTCTCGCTCTCTACAATAGCACGGACGATCTCTATCCACTTCATGGCGCTCCTACATCCTCTCCTCGTGCCATGCTTGCTTTCGTAGATCTGTGGCATCGTCGGCTCGGTCACCCTAATAAATCAACATTGTCCTCTCTACTACAAGAATTTTCTATTCATAGCACTAGTTTTTCACATGATTCTTATCTTTGTAATGCATGCCAATGTCGACTCTCACCCCAATGATTCGTGTTCAGGGGCAAGTTTTCTTTACTAGCCTTCTGTTGGGTTACGTAGCATAAATTCAAAATTTTCCTACGCCATATTCAGATCTTCCTATGGAGAGACCAGCAACGAGAGAGGGGTGAGTGCATCTTCATACCTTTGAAGATCGCTAAGCGGAAGCGTTGCAAGAACGCGGTTGATGGAGTCGTACTCGCGGCGATTCAGATCGCGGTGTGATTCCGATCTAGTGCCGAACCACGGCACCTTCGCGTTTAACCAAATTATGTATGAACTCCCACTTAAATCGACATCCCTCTAGTCATCTAAGTGATACATAATCCATGTTGACTAACCCGTGTCTGATCATCACGTGAGACGGACCAGCCGTCATGGTGAGCAACTTCATGCTGATCGTATTCAACCATACGACTCATGTTCGACCTTTCGGTCTCTTGTATGCGAGGTCATGTCTGTACATGCTAAGCTCGTCGAGTCAACCTAAGTGTTTCGTGTGTGTAAATCTGGCTTACACCCGTAGTATGCGAACATTAGAATCTATCACACCCGATCATCACGTGGTGCTTCGAGACAACGATCCTTCGCAACGGTGCACACTTAGGGGAATACGTTCTTGAAATTTTTAAGAGGGATCATCTTATTATGCTACCGTCGTTCTAAGCAATAAGATGAAAAACATGATAAACATCACATGCAATCATATAGTGACATGATATGGGCATTATCATCTTTGCTCTTTCGATCTCCATCTTCAGGCATCGCATGATCATCATTATCACCGGCATGACACCATGATCTCCATCATCATGATCTCCATCATCGTGTCTCCATGAAGTCGTCACGCCAACTACTACTACCACTACTACTATAGCTAACCGTTAGTGATACGTCTCCATCGTATCTACTTTTCCAAACTCGTTTGCCCTTGTTTTGGACTCTAATTCGCATGATTTGAATGGAACTAACCTGGACTGACGTTGTTTTAAGCAGAATTGCCATAGTGTTGTTTTTGTGCAGAAATGAAAGTTCTCGGAACGTCCTAAAAATTTACGGGGAATATTTGTGGAAAATATGAAAAATACCTGCGCAAAGATCCACCGGAGGGGATGGGCCAGTGGGCCACAAGCCCTGTAGCCGCCGCCCCCTGGTGGCGGCTAGCAAGCTTGTGGGGCCCACGTGGCTCTGCCGCCCCCAAACTCAGCTCTTTAAATTCACTTTCGTCCCAGAAAAAATCAAGAGAGAAGATTTCGTCGCGTTTGCGATACGGAGGCGCTGCCACATCCTGTTCTTCATTAGGAGGGCAGATCTTGAGTCCGTTTTGGGCTCCGGAGAGGAGAAATTGTCGCCATCGTCATCATCAACCTTCTTCCCTCTCCAATTCCATGAAGCTCTTCATCGTTCGTGAGTAATCTATTCGTAGGCTCGCTGGGCGGTGATGAGTAGGATTAGATCTATCATGTAATCGAGTTAGTTTTGATGGGGATTGATCCCTAGTATCCACTATGTTCTGAGATTGATGTTGCTACTACTTTGCCATGCTTAATGCTTGTCACTAGGGCCCGAGTGCCATGATTTCAGATCTGAAATTATTATGTTGTCACCAATATATGTGTGTTTTAGATCCGATCTTGCAAGTTGTAGTTACCTACTATGTGTTATGATCCGGCAACCCCAGAGTGACAATAACCGGAACCACTCCCGGTGACGACCATAGTTTGAGGAGTTCATGTGTTCACCAAGTGCTAATGCGTTGTTCCGGTTCTTTATTAAAAGGAGAACCTTAATATCCCGTAGTTTCCTTTTGGACCCCGCTGCCACGGGAGGGATGGACAATAGATGTCATGCAAGTTCTTTTCCCTAAGCACGTATGACTACACACGGAATGCATGCCTACATCACATTGACGAACGGGAGCTAGCCACATATCTCTCCATGTTATAACTGTTGCATGATGAATATCATCCAAACGAATCACCGACCCATTGCTTACGAGTTTGTCCCACTGCTGCCGTTACTTGTTTTGCTCTACTATTGTTACTTGTTTTGCTCTGCTGCTGTTACTATTGTTGCTGTTGTTGTTACTTGCTTTGCTCTGCTGCTGTTACTACTGTTGCTACTTGCTACTGCTGTCACTACTGTTGTTCCTTGCCACTGTTGTTACTCGTTACACTGCTGCTACCTGCTACAATACTTGTTCGCACGATGTTGACGGGAAAGAATATTTCTCGTCCACGGGCAACTTCTGGCGCCATTGATACGACAGTTAGGAATAGTGTGCCTTGTCAACAAATCGTTTCTGGCACCGTTGTTATCATACTACTTTGCTTCTGATACTTTGCTTGCAGATACTAATCTTTGAGGTGTGGTTGAATCTCACACATTCAGCTGCTAATACTTGAGAGTATCCTCTCACTTCCTATCCGGCGAACCAACAAATTTGGGTTGAATACTCTACCCTCGAAAACTATCGCGAACCCACGCGCTCGTGGGCCATTGCAAGACAATTGCTAATTGTTGAGCAACTAGGAGCAGTTCTGGCTCTGTTGCCGCGGAGGCATCAAGTCACGAACACGTCAACAACATTTCTCTAGTGTCGTTGCTGGGGACTGCTAGCAGCAGTTAGCAATGAAGTAAAAGTAGTAAACACATGGCGTTGCATCTCATACAATAAACTAAGACAACTCCTATGGCTCCTGCCGGTTGTCATACTCATCGACATGCAAGTCGTGAATCCTATTACAATAACATGATCATCTCATACATCATACATGCAACACCACAACTTTGGCCATATCACATCACATGTCAAACCCTGCAAAAACAAGTTAGACGTCCTCTAATTGTTGTTGCAAGTTTTACGTGGCCGATTTGGGTTTCTAGCAAGAACGCCTTCTTACCTACGTGACAGCCACAATGATGATATGCCAAAGCAATTTACCCTTCATAAGGACCCTTTTCATCAAATCCAATCCGACTAGAGTGGGAGAGACAGACACCCTCTAGCCACCTTTATGCACGGTGTGCATGTCTGTCGGTGGAACCAGTCTCACGTAAGCGTACGTGTAAGGTCGGTCCGGGCCGCTTCATCCCACAATACCGCCGGAAAAGAATAATACTAGTACCGGCAAGCAATTGACAAATCATCGCCCACAACCATTTGTATTCTACTCGTGCATAGAATCTACGCATAGAAAACCTAGCTCGGATGCCACTGTTGGGTAACGTAGCATAAATTCAAAATTTTCCTACGCCATATTCAGATCTTCCTATGGAGATACCAGCAACAAGAGAGGGGTGAGTGCATCTTCATACATTTGAAGATCTCTAAGAGGAAGCGTTGCAAGAACGTGGTTGATGGGGTCGTACTCGCGGCGATTCAGATTGCGGTGTGATTCCGATTTAGTGCCGAACCACGGCACCTCCGCGTTCAACACACGTGCAGCCCGATGACGTTTCCCACACCTTGATCCAGCAAGGAGGAGGGAGAGGTTGGGGAAGATCTCCGGCAGCACGACGGCGTGGTGTCGATGGAGAGACGAGGTCTCCCGGCAGGGCTTCGCCAAGCACCGTGGGAGAAGAGGAAGGAGGGAAGGAGGGCTGCGCCGAGGGAGATGGAAAAATGTGTCCAAAACAGCCCCAAAACCCTCCCTATATATAGGAGGAGGGGAGGGGGTGCACCACCCCTAGGGTTCCCACCCTAGGTGGTGCGGCAGCCCAGATGGGAGAGGGGGGCGGCGGCCAGGGCACGGAAAGGGGGGCGGCGCCCTAGGTGGGCCTTAGGCCTCTCCTGCGCATAGGGTTTCCCCTCCCTCCCTCCCTATCTGGTGCGCATGGGCTGGGTGTGGGGGGCGCACCAGCCCACCTAGGGGCTGGTTCCCTCCCGCACTTGGCCCATGTAGCCCTCCGGGGCTTGTGGCCCCTCCCGGTGGGCCTCCGGAACCCTTTCGGTGGTCCCGGCACTTTGTCGGTGGTGCCCGAAACATTTCCGACGTCCAAACCCATCCATCCTATATATCAATCTTTACCTCCGGGCCATTCCAGAGCTCCTCGTGACATCTGGGATCTCATCCGGGACTCCGAACATCCTTCGGTAACCTCGTATAACAATTCCCTATAACCCTAGCGTCATCGAACCTTAAGTGTGTAGACCCTACAGGTTCGGGAGGCATGCAGACATGACCAGACACTCTCCGGCCAATAACCATCAACGGGATCTGGATACCCATGGTGGCTCCCACATGTTCCACGATGATCTCATCGGATGAACCACGATGTCAAGGATTCAATCAATCCCGTATACAATTCCCTTTGTTTGTCGATATCAAATTTGCCCGAGATTCGATCGTCGGTATGCCTATACCTTGTTCAAACTCGTTATCGGTAAGTCTCTTTACTCGTTCCATAGCACGTCATCCTGTGACTAACTCATTAGTCACATTGAGCTCATGATGATGTTCTACAGAGTGGGCCTAGAGATACCTCTCCGTCACACGGAGTGAAAAATCCCGATCTCGATTCGTACCAACCCAACAAACACTTTCGGAGGTACCCGTAGTGCACCTTTATAGTCACCCAGTTACGTTGTGATGTTTGATACACCCAAAGCACCCCTACGGTATCCAGGAGTTGCACAATCTCATGGTCGAAGGAAAAGACACTTGACATTAGGAAAGCTTTAGCATACAAACAATACGATCTAGTGCTATGCTTAGGATTTGGTCTTGTCCATCACATCATTCTCCCAGTGATGTGATCCCGTTATCAATGGCGTCTAATGCCCATCAGGAAACCCTGATCATCTATTGATCAACAAGCTAGCCAACTAGAGGCTTGCTAGGGACACATTGTGATCTATTTATTCACACATGTATTACTGTTTCCTGTTAATACAATTATAGAATGAACAATAGACGATTATCATGAACAAGGAAATATGATAATAACCATTTTATTATTGCCTCTAGGGCATATTTCCAACACCTTCAACCTTCTTTCCAATACCAATGCTTGTCTTAACTTTGTTGCTTTTACATCTCAGAGCGCAAGCAAAGAAAAGGAAAACTAGCGGCTCATCTTCTGCTCCTAAGGCAACTGAAGTATTTGGTATGAGCGGCCATGTCCCGGAATTTGGTGCAGAACCAGCGGCGACTCATGATGACCTTGCGAATGATTTTCCTGATGTCCGGATTGATCCTTCAAGCCCTCTGAAGGAAGCAACTGAAAATGTTAACCCGCCAAGCACTTCCAAGGCGGCTGAAGACCCGGATACCATAGTTGTTACTGGTATTGGTTACCCTAAGCCTGCAACTGCGGTGTTAACAAAACATGCATCCAAAGAGACCCATTCTTGTGCAGAACAAGACATCACCAAGCTGAAGATTCCCAATTATGAAAAACTTGAATTTGAGCAACACTACTCTGGTTTCGTAAGTCGCCTAGAAACAAGCTATGAAAGGGAAAAGAGCTTGGCCAATATGATGCGGATCAAACATGAGGTACGTCCTTTGTTATTTGTATTTCCACCCATTAGCCTTCCAGAAGACTAGTTTTGTTTGATGAATTGTATTTTTTGCGTTATGTGTGAGACCCATATCTGCATGTAGCCCCCAAGGGGTGGGTCATCTTTTGAAAGATGAGCCGGGTCTTGAATCTGTAGCCCCCAAGGGAAGGTTCATCTTTTGAAAGACGAGCCGGGTCTTGAATTTAGTAAAAAACTTCAACCTGTAGCCCCAAGGGCCGGGTCATCTTTTGAAAGATGAGCCAGGTCTTGAATTTAGTAAAAAACTTCAACCTATAGCCCCCAAGGGCCAGTCATCTTTTGAAAGATGAGTCGGGTCTTGAGTTTAGTAAAAAACTTCAACATGTAGCCCCCAAGGGTCGGGTCATCTTTTGAAAGATGAGCCAGGTCTTGAATTTAGTAAAAAAAAACTTCAACATGTAGCCCCCAAGGGCTGGGTCATCTTTTGAAAGATGAGCCGGGTCTTGAATTTAGTATGACTTGAAAAGAATCATACATTAGCCCCCAAGTGTCAAGGATATTGCTTGCAATAATTCTGAAACTTGCTTCCCCAAAATTTATTTGCAGGAATCCTTGACTCGGGCCGACTCAACCTTGGCCAGTTTGAAAGAAAACTTAGCCGAACAGCAGAATGCTCGAGCTAAGTCGGAAGAGAAATACCTCCTAGCCCTTGCTGACATGGAGAAGATGAAAGCTGAACATCAAAAATTTGAAAAGAAAGCCAATGCTGATCAAGCCACCATCATGAAGCGGGCGGTACAAGCCGAAGAAAAGCTAGAAGCCGCTCTGCAAGAACTCTCCGGCTTAAAACAGCATATCTGCAACATGACTCAAGCCATCTTTGGTAAGGATCAAGTCCCCTCATCTAAAAAGGGTTGCAAAGTGTTTCAAATGCTAATCATCTCATTCTGTCCTTTGTAGGTCCGCGAGCCGCCCATCTGCAGAATGACTGCATTTTAAAGCTGAAGACGATTTATGTTGGGGAACGTCGCATGGGAAACAAAAAATTTCCTACGCGCACGAAGACCTATCATGGTGATGTCCATCTACGAGAGGGGATTTCCGATCTACGTACCCTTGTAGATCGCACAGCAGAAGCGTTAAGAAACGCGGTTGATGTAGTGGAACGTCCTCACGTACCTCGATCCGCCCCGCGAACCGTCCCACGAACCGTCCCGCGATCCGTCCCACGATCCGCTCCGATCTAGTGCCGAACGGACGGCACCTCCGCGTTCAGCACACGTACAGCTCGACGATGATCTCGGCCTTCTTGATCCAGCAAGAGAGATGGAGAGGTAGATGAGTTCTTTGGCAGCGTGATGGCGCTCCGGAGGTTGGTGGTGATCTAATCTCAGCAGGGCTCCATCCGAGCTCCGCAGAACCGCGATCTAGAGGTAAAAACGTGGAGGTATGTGGTCGGGCTGCCGTGGCAAAAGTTGTCTCAAATCAGCCCTAAAACCTCCGTATATATAGGGGGAAGAGGGGGAGCCTTGCCTTGGGGTCCAAGGACCCCCAAGGGGTTCGGCCGAGCCAAGGGGGGGAGTCCTCCCCTTCCAAACCGAATCCAACTAGGTTTGGAAGGAGGAGTCCTTCCCCCGTTTCTTTTCTCTTTGATTTTCTTCCTATGGCGCATAGGACCTTCTTGGGTTGTCCCACCAGCCCACTAAGGGCTGGTGCGCCACCCCCAAGGCCTATGGGCTTCCCCGGGGTGGGTTGCCCCCCCCCCCCCGGGTGAACACCCGGAACCCATTCGTCATTCCCGGTACATTCCCGGTAACTCCGAAAACCTTCCGGTAATCAAATGAGGTCATCCTATATATCAATCTTCGTTTCCGGACCATTCCAGAAACCCTCATGACGTCCGTGATCTCATCCGGGACTCCGAACAACATTCGGTAACCAACCATATAACTCAAATACGCATAAAACAACGTCGAACCTTAAGTGTGCAGACCCTGCGGGTTCGAGAACTATGCAGACATGACCCGAGTGACTCCTCGGTCAATATCCAATAGCGGGACCTGGATGCCCATATTGGATCCCACATATTCTACGAAGATCTTATCGTTTGAACCTCAGTGCCAAGGATTCATATAATCCCGTATGTCATTCCCTTTGTCCTTCGGTATGTTACTTGCCCGAGATTCGATCGTCATCCGCATACCTATTTCAATCTCGTTTACCGGCAAGTCTCTTTACTCGTTCCGTAATACAAGATCCCACAACTTACACTAAGTCACATTGCTTGCAAGGCTTGTGTGTCATGTTGTATTACCGAGTGGGCCCCGAGATACCTCTCCATCACACGGAGTGACAAATCCCAGTCTTGATGCATACTAACTCAACGAACACCTTCGGAGATACCTGTAGAGCATCTTTATAGTCACCCAGTTACGTTGCGACGTTTGATACACACAAAGCATTCCTCTGGTGTCAGTGAGTTATATGATCTCATGGTCATAGGAACAAATACTTGACACGCAGAAAACAATAGCAACAAAATGACACGATCAACATGCTACGTCTATTAGTTTGGGTCTAGTCCATCACATGATTCTCCTAATGATGTGATCCCGTTATCAAGTAACAACACTTGCCTATGGTCAGGAAACCTTGACCATCTTTGATCAACAAGCTAGTCAACTAGAGGCTTACTAGGGACAGTGTTTTGTCTATGTATCCACACATGCACTGTGTTTCCAATCAATACAATTATAGCATGGATAATAAACGATTATCATGAACAAAGAAATATAATAATAACTAATTTATTATTTCCTCTAGGGCATATTTCCAACAATTTACACGTTCACAGAGGAGTTGTATACGGGCGGCATGATGACCCCGAAGGCTGTGATGGGCAACAAAGAGCCCATAAAGTCCATAAAACACATGCTGGGTTGTCTATCAACATTGCGGCCACAAGTGGAAGAGTTGAAAAGATCAGCCGCCCGAAAAGGAGCACTCACCACTTTAAGCCAGTGTCTGGCATATGCTCCGAACTTAAGCCAGAGGAAGTAGCCGTTGGCTTTCCAGAATTGAAGGATGACGAGTCGGAGTTCACCGAACAGGACTACCACCAATGTGTGAAAGCTTCTCATACTGCAGCGACTCGGCTAGCAGCCAGCCTGGACTTAGGAAAATACCATGCTGCTTATGATGAGAGCAATAAAAAGGTGACTCCTCCTTCGTACGAAATCACCAGCCTGACTCATCAATGCCATAAGAATCCCTTTGACTTTGATGTCGATCTGTTTGTCATCTTGAGCGATGAAGACGAGTTCGTCGCCTTGACCAATTGCAATTGGAAACTCGGCGACTTACAGATCGAAGATGGAGAAAGCTCAAAGCAGGGTGACTCGAGGGCCGCTTGAACTGACTGAGCACGAAGTCAACTCTCCAAGAATATGGTGATCGGGAGATGACTCCCGATTGGCCTAATGAGCCATGTAATAGTCTTAGGTATCTGGAAAACAATGTCACAACCATACCTTATGTTGTTTGGAAGTTTTAACTTTCAGTAATATGAATCGCCCTTTCCAAGCCTCTGTCATAGTTTGACAAAAAATAATATTTAACCTGTTTACCAGGGGAAACCTCATAAGGTGACTCAAATGAGTCACGGCAAGCAATAAACCGGCCCAGTGGGTCATGGCGAGTTATAAACAAGGAGCCGGCTCAGTGAGTCATGACAATTTATAAAAAAAGGAGCCGGGTCCGTGAGTCGCGGCGAGTTATAAAAATGTTTTATGAAACCTTGCGGCAATGCCATGAAGATAGTCATAAAATTTTGTCGGATCGATGAGTTGCGACAGGGTAGGACGAGTTTGCAAAACTCTAGTGCTACCCGAGGAAGGCTTTTGCAACAGCCCAAGTTATTTAGTCCGGCTGATCAGGCGCGAGTCAAGCTTCGGTGAAGCAGGTTTAGTGAACCAATGATTTGTCTATTTCCAATGTGTTGGTTCTTGCCGGTACCTTTCATGTTTTAACCAAGGCAAGTTCAGGGCCCAAAAAGTGGATTGACTCGCCAAGAGTACATGGGTCCATAGGGCGATTCGTCCAGCACATAGTCCAGTATAACCATTTGTAATGCGGTAATTTTTCGCTAGCCAAGAGGGTATTCAGGCTGAACTCAATGAATGGAAGCCCCCAAGTGACCTATGATTAGGGGGGAAACCAGACATAGGATTGCAGAAGCGTATTCGCTCTTACTACAAAATGACTTGGGAGCTAGTAGCCCCCAAGTAAGCTGGATTAGTTCTCGAAATCATATAAGGCGCCCATGTTTGAACCGTGTAACGTGGCAACATTGGTCCTCTTTGGCTTACCAGTATCCAGTTTTGAAATAAGTGCAGCATGGTGACTTATGCTCTTTGATACTAATAGCGTCCATGCTTGGACGTCTTATGGAACAATAAAGACTCATGCTTTCAAGAAGCTGAAACGGCAAAGGACCCCGAAGTTCGTGGGTGCCGGCTTTATTGCTTTATAAATAAAAGATTACAAATTTGAAATTGTAAAAATAAGGAGCCCGTGGCTCTAAGTGTAGTATGGCCGCAAGTGGGCGATGTTCCATGGGTGAGTTGTCTCAACCTCTCTCGTTGGCCTATCCGGGCGAAGATCCACTGATGTCCCACAAGCGTATGGGATCGCAGCAGTTTTCGAGGGTAGAGTATTCAACCCAAATTTATTGATTCGCTCACAGGGGGAAGCTAAAGGATATTCTCAAGTATTAGTAGCTGAGTTGTCAATTCAACCACACCTAAAAGATTAGTGTCTGCAAGCAAAGTATCAATAGCAAGGTAGTATGATAGCAATGGCACCAGAAAAAGCTTTGGCAATTCCCAGCAATGGCGCCAGAAAAAGGCACGTTGATGGGATGTTAGCGCCAACAAAGTCTTGCAACAAGTAACAGCGGAGTAGCAAGGAACGGTAGTAGCAGCAGCAGCAAAGTAACAACTAATAGCAGTAGCAACAGCAGCAGCAAAGTAACAACAATAGTGACACCAACAAAGTGGCCCAAACCCTCTTGTAGCAAGGGACAAGCCTAGGCAAAGTAACGTAGCGAGGACCAGTAGTAAAAGACTCGTAGGCAGTGGATCGGTGATGGATGAGTGTGACGGATGTGATTCATCATGTAACAGCTATAACATGGAGAGATATGTGGCTAGCTCCCGTTCATCAATCTAATGTAGGCATGTATTCCGTATGTAGTCATACGTGCTTAGGGAAAAGAACTTGCATGACATCTATTGTCCATCCCTCCCGTGGCAGCGGGATCCTAATGGAATCTACAGGATATTAAGGTTCTCCTTTTAATAAAGAACCGGACCAACGCATTAACACGCGGTGAATACATGAACTCCTCATACTATGGTCATCTCCGGGAGTGGTTCCGGCTATTATCACTCCGGGGTTGCCAGGTCATAACACATAGTAGGCGACTACAACTTGCAAGATAGGATCTAAAACACACATATATTGGTGACAACATAATAGGTTCAGATCTGAAATCATGGCACTCGGGCCCTAGTGACAAGCATTAAGCATAGCCAAGTAGTAGCAACATCAATCTAGAACATAGTGGATACTAGGGATCAATCCCAGTCAAGAACTAACTCGATTACATGATAGATCTCATCCAACTCATCACCGTCCAGCAAGCCTACGATGAGATTACTCACGAACGATGAAGAGCATCATGGAATTGTCGAAGGAGAAAGGTTGATGATGACAATGACGACGATTTCCCCTCTCCGGAGCCCGAAACGGACTTCAGATCTGCCCTCTAGATGAAGAACAGGATGTTGCGGCGCCTCCGTATCGTAAAACGCGATGAAACCTTCTCCCTGATTTTTTTTCCAGACGAAATGGAAGATATAGGACTGAGATTGGGGGCGGTGGTGCCACGTGGGCCCCACAAGCCTGCATGGCGCGGCCTAGGGGGTGGCCGCGTCGTGTGGGCTTGTGGCCCACTGGCACAGCCCCTCACGTGGAACTTTGCCCAGGTATTTTTCTTTTATTTCAGAAAAACATCTCCGTAAATTTTCAGGACGTTCCGAGAACTTTCATTTCTGCACAAAAACAGCACCATGGCAATTCTGCTGAAAACAGCGTCAGTCCGGGTTAGTTCCATTCAAATCATGCAAATTAGAGTCCAAAACAAGGGCAAAAGAGTTCAGAAAAGTAGATACGACGGAGATGTATCATCCACCAAGTAATATGAACCGTTCCGGAGATTCTTGCTGATGACAAACGGTCCTTCCCATGGCGGGGATAACTTGTGCATACCAGTGTGGTCTTGAATCAACCGGAGCACTAAGTCACCCTCTTGAAAAGTTTGGCTCTTGACGCGGTGGTTGTGATAGCTTCGCAAGTCTTGCTGATAGATCGCCGATCGTGATGCGGCCAAGTCTCGCTCCTCCTCCAAAGCATCCAACGATTATTGACGTGCTAACTCGTTGTCTTGTTCCACATACGCAGCGACTCGTGGTGAATCGTGTCTGATGTCACTTGGTAATACTGCCTCTGCCCCGTAGACCAGAAAAAGGGAGTAAAACCCGTAGAGCGATTTGGGGTGGTTCTGATGCTCCATAAAACTCAGGGCAGTTCTTCAAGCCAACATCTCGCGGTACGTTCCAAAGGTACCATAAGCCGGGGCTTGATTCCTCGCAATATTTCTTGATTCACCATCTCTTCCTGTCCATTATATTGGGCGTGTGCGAATGCAAAAACGTCAAGCCGGATATGCTCCCTTCTGCAAAACTCTTGCATTGCACCCTTTGATAAATTAGTACCATTATCAGTAATGATACTATGAGGATATCCGAAGCGGGAGATCAACTTTTTCAAGAATTTGACTGTCGTGTCTTCATCACAGCTACTAACCGGCTCTGCTTCAACCCACTTGGTAAACTTGTCAACGCTACCAATAGGTGAGTCTTTTTGTTGGACGAAATTTTGAAAGGACCAACCATGTCCAGCCCCCAGACCGCAAACGACCATGTGATTGGAATCATCCGTAACTCCTGAGCCGGCACATGCATCTGACGCCCAAATTTTTGGCAACCATCACATCAGCAAACTATATCTTCAGCATCTGCATGAGCCGTCAGCCAATAAAACCCATGCCTAAAAGCTTTGGAAACCAGGGAGCGTGACCCGGCATGATGACCACAGTCGCCTGCATGAATTTCATTGAGAATCGTACATCCTTCCTCGGAAGAGACACACCTTTGAAATACTCCTGAAGTGCTTCGCTTATGCAACTCGCCATTCTGTATGACCATGGACTTCCATCGATGGACGATTTGGCGGGCCAACAACACATCAGTGGGTAACTCACCTCGTGCGAGATACGCCATGTAGGGAACTGCCCAATCCGGGGTAGCACGAAGAGCCGCCACAAGTTGAAACTCACGGTTTGGCACCGCCAAATCTTCCTCTGAAGGCAGCCTTACCGACGGGTTATGTAACATATCCAAAAATACATTAGGGGGAACCAGCTTACGTTCTGAACCAAGACGTGAAAGGGCATCTGCCGCTTCATTAAGTTGACGATCAATGTGATCCACCTGATAACCATGAAAATGACCCGCCACGTCCGACACAGCTCGCCTGTAAGCCGACATCAAGGGATCTCTGGAATCCCAAGTGCCAGAAACGTGTTGTGCCACTAGATCTGAGTCGCCCAAACATCTGACTCGGGTGAGATTCATCTCCTTGGCGAGTCGCAACCCATGGAGCAGAGCTTCATATTCTGCTGCATTGTTGGTACATGGAAACATGAGTCGGAGGACATAGCAGAATTTGTCACCTTGAGGCGAAGTCAACACCACGCCAGCCCCCGAGCCTTCCAACTGCCTAGACCCGTCAAAATGGATGGTCAAGTATGTGTGATCAAGCATGTCTTCTGGAATCTGCAACTCGGTCCAGTCGTTGATGAAATCCATTAGTGCTTGAGACTTAATGGCCGCACGAGGGGTTATATCGTACATGGTGAGGTTCTAACTCGATGGCCCACTTAGCAATCCGTCCAGTCGCTTCTCGATTCTATATAATATCACCGAGGGGCCAGAACTGACCACCGTGATGGGATGCTCTTGAAAGTAGTGTTTCAGCTTTCGGCTCGCCATAAACACCCCAAAGACCAGCTTCTGCCAATGTGGGTAGCGTTGTTTGGAGAGGGTCAGGACTTCGCTGATAAAATATATTGGTCGTTGAACCGGATATTCTTTTGCTTCTTCTTTTCGCTTGACGATCACTGTCATGCTCACTGCTTTAGAATTGTCCACGATGTACAAGAGCATAGGCTCCTTGTCAGTCGGAGCAGCCAAGATGGGAGGCTTAGCGAGTTGTTGCTTTACGGCTTCTAAGGCTTCATCCGTCCAAACAAAACGATCAGTTTTCTTGAGCAACTGATAAAGAGGGATGACTTTCTCCCCAAGGCGACTTATAAAACGACTTAGAGTCGCGATGCGACCCGCCATGCGCTGAACCTGATTGATATTGGTCGGCTTGCCTAATGAAGTGATCGCTTCAATTTTATCCGGGTTAGCTTCAATGCCTCGCTCTGACACCAGAAAACCCAATAACTTTCGTGCGGGAACACCAAAAACACACTTGGTAGGGTTAAGTCTCATCTGGTATACGCGTAAATTGTCAAAAGTCTCCCTGAGGTCCTCCAAAAGTGATTCCTTCTTGTGGGATCTGACTACGATATTGTCAACGTAGGCGTGAACATTGCGTCCGATCTGGCCATGCAAGCAATTCTGGATGCAACGTTGATAAGTCGCCCCGCACTCTTGAGCCCAAATGGCATGGACACGTAACAGAAGGCTCCAAAGGGGGTCATGAAGGACGTTTTCTCCTGGTCTGCCACGGCCATATTGATCTGGTGGTATCCTGAGTAAGCATCCAAAAAACACAAACGCTCGCAACCCTCGTCGAGTCAATGATTTGATCAATGCAGTTAAGGGCGAAGGGATCCGTTGGACAGGCTTTGTTGAGGTCGGTGTAGTCGATGCACATGCGGTATGTGCCATTATTTTTTAGCACCAGGACCGGGTTAGCCAACCATTCAGGATGAAAAACCTCAATGATGAACCCCGCGGCCAAAAGCCGGGCGACTTCCTCTCCAAATTGCCTTACACCGTTCTTCATTAAACCGGCGAAGATACTGCCGAACCGGCTTTACTTTGGGGTCAATATTAAGATGGTGCTCAGCGAATTCTCTCAGCACATCCGACATGTCTCAAGGTTTCCATGCAAAGATGTCCCGATTCTCACGGATGAATTCGTTGAGAGCGCACTTTCCTATTTGGGATCCAGACCCGTCCCAATGGTGAACTGCTTGGTTGAGTCGCCTGGCGTGAAGTCTATCACTTTTGTGTCATCCGTGGGTTTAAACTTGAGGGGCGGCTCTAAGTCGATTGTTGGTCTCTTGAGGGGCGTCATATCTGCCGGGTCAACATTGGCTTGGTGAAACTTGAGCTCCTCGGCCACGCAAGCCGTCTCGGCATAAGTTGTGTCTCCTTCCTTGCATTCTTGGGCTATTTTCCTGTCCCCATTGATTGTGATAGTTCCCCTAGGACCACGCATACTGAGCTTGAGGTAAACATAACATGGGCGGGCCATGAACCGAGTGTAAGCTGGCCTTCCAAACAATGTGTGGTAAAGGCTCTTGATCTTGACCACCTCAAACATGAGGGACTCGCTCCTGTAATTGGACTATGTGCCAAAAGCTACGTTAAGTTTGATCCGCCCAACGAGGTATGCCAACTTACCTGGAACAATATCGTGGAAAGCCGTGGAAGATGGCATCAAGTCTTTCTCTGAGAAATTCATCCTTCGAAAGGTATCGAAATGTAAGATGTTTATGCTGCTGCCACCATCCATAAGGACTTTGGAAAGGGTGTAACCTCCGACCTGGGGAGCCACGACCAAAGCTAAGTCGCCAGGGTTATCAACTCGGGGCGGGTGATCTTCCCTACTCCAGGTGATGGGCTGCTCACACCAATTGAGGTACCTAGGGAGCGCCGGCTCAACCACGCTAAAAGTTCTATGTTTCACCTTTTGGTCCCGTTTGCAAGTGTTGGTGGTGAACACGTGATATTGTCCACTGTTCAACTGCTTAGGATTATTCTGAAAGCCGCCATTGTCATCCTGCCGCTGGGGATCTCCTTGCGGGGGTGGTTGCTGAAACACGCCATGTGGGTTGTACCACTGTTGATTGTGAACTTGGTACTTTCCGGCATTAGACTGTGACACGCCCTACGGGCCCGGGTTAGGGAACTCACCAAACGGGTTTCGGTGTGACCCGGGCGTGCTGAATTGTTCCTGTCGCCCGCCTTGATCACCTCCTTGACCTTTCTTGAGCGCCTCAGCTCGGAACTCCTGCATCACGTAGCAATCCTCCCAAGAGTGGGTAGACGGTCCTTCGGCGGGGGCGTGCTGTGGGCAGGGGCCTTTGAGCATCTCGTGATAGTTGTGTGGCTTCTTCCCGCTGAAGCCCCGTTTCTTCTGGTGTTGTTTCCCGTTGCCGGCATTTGTATTGGCGATGAAGTCTGTGGCACCTTCTTGTTGTCTCCTCTTACTTTGCCCGGCGTGGTTGTGGTTGCCCCGCCCCTAGAACTGGGAGTGACCTTTTGATGACTCGCCTCTCCTGGCGGTGCTAACCTTGTCATCATCTTCCCCGGTATCCTTAGTGTCCTTGACTCGGCATTCATGGTCAGGGTGTCCATCAACTCACCCATGTCCTGCACCTTACGCTTGAGTCGCCCAAGCTTCAGCACCAAAGGCTCGTAATGACATTTTTTCTCCACAATTAGCACTGCCTGAGCCGCCGAGATGCCATCTGATGAATGAATGACCTCTGCAACCCGCCGTGTCCAATGATGGGCCGAATAGTTCGATCGTTGGATGCAGTGTTGTAGGTCAATGATGGTCATCGGGCGTTTGCAAGTTCCTCGGAAATTCTTGATGAAACATTCCTTAACCTCTGCCCAAGTGTTGATGGATTTGGGCGGCAGGTTTTTCAACCATGTGTGCGCCATTCCTTCGAGCATCATGGTAAAATACTTGGCGCACACCGCCTCATTCACATTGAGCATATCCATTGCAAGCTCGTAACTCTCGATCCATGACCCTGGCTCGAGATCTGGTGTGTAATTGGGTACCTTTCTCGGTCCCTTGAAATCCTTTGGCATACGTTCGTTGCGGAGAGTGGGCATGAGACAGGGCACCCCAACGTGCCTGCCGCCTGTATCGATTGATGCGGGAGGGGACTGGGTATAAGCCGGATAGCCTTGACCCGCCGCAGCTGCCATCTCCCTCAGGCGGGCGGCTTGTGCCGCATCCACAAGGTCTTGGGCTCGGGTATTGTGCATCCCGGGCGGGTTGGTCTACGGTAGACGTCGTTGCTCGTTGGTCACTGCAGGCAGATCGTCATGGCAACTCCTGGTGTGACTCACCTGGCCCGTGGAGTGTAGCCGGTCACGGCTATGCGAATATTGTGTTGGAAATATGCCCTAGAGGCAATAATAAAATGTTTATTATCATATTTCCTTGTTCATGATAATCCTCTATTGTTCATGCTATAATTGTATTAACAGGAAACAGTAATACATGTGTGAATAAATAGATCACAATGTGTCCCTAGCAAGCCTCTAGTTAGCTAGCTCGTTAGTCAATAGATGATCATGGTTTCCTGATCATGGGCATTAGATGTCATTGATGACGGGATCACATCATTGGAAAATGATGTGATGGACAAGACCCAACCATAAGCATAGCACTAGATCGTATTGTTCGTATGCTAAAGCTTTTCTAATGTCAAGTGTCTTTTCCTTTGACCGTGAGATTGTGCAACTCCCGGATACCGTAGGAGTGCTTTGGGTGTATCAAACGTCACAACGTAACTGGGTGACTATAAAGGTGCACTACGGGTATCTCTGAAAGTGTCTGTTGGGTTGGTACGAATCGAGATCGGGATTTGTCACTCCGTGTGACGGAGAGGTATATCTAGGCCCACTCCGCAGAACATCATCATGAGCTCAATGTGACTAAGGAGTTAGTCACATGATGACGTGCTACGGAACGAGTAAAGAGACTTACCGGTAACGAGATTGAACAAGGTATAGGTATACCGACGATCGAATCTCGGGCAAGTTCTATACCGACAGACAAAGGGAATCGCATACGGGATTGATTGAATCCTTGACATCGTGGTTCATCCTATGAGATCATCGTGGAGCAAGTGGGATCCACCATGGGTATCCAGACCCCGCTGATGGTTATTGGCCGGAGAGGCATCTCGGTCATGTCTGCATGTCTCCCGAACCCGTAGGGTCTACACACTTAAGGTTCGATGACGCTAGGGTTATAGGGAATTGTTATACGAGGTTACCGAAAGTTGTTTGGAGTCCCGGATGAGATCCCGGACGTCACGAGGAGCTCCGGAATGGTCCGGAGGTAAAGATTGATATATAGGACGGATGGTTTTGGACACCGGAAGTGTTTCGGGCGTCACCGGTAACGTACCGGGACCACCAAGACCACCGGAGGTGGCCCCGGGAGTCCACCGAAGGGGGGCAACGACCCAAAAAGGCTAGATGGGCCTAGTGCGGGAGGGAACCAGCCCCTAGGTGCTGGCCTCTCCATAGGAAGATCTGAATATGCGTAAGAAAATTTTGAATTTATGCTACGTCACCCAACAGTGGCATTTGAGCCAGGTTTTCTATGCGTAGATTCTATGCACGAGTAGAACACAAAAGTTGTGGGCAATGATTTGTCAATTTGCTTGCTGCTACTAGTCTTATTCTTTTCCGGCGGTATTGTGGGATAAAGCGTCCCGGACCGACTTTACACGTACGCTTACGTGAGACTGGTTCCACCGACAGACATGCACACCGTGCATAAAGCTGGCTAGCGGGTGTCTGTCTCTCCTACACTAGTAGGATTGGATTTGATGAAAAGGGTCCTTATGAAGGGTAAATAGCTTTGGCATATCATCGTTGTGGTTGTCATGTAGGTAAGAAGGCGTTCTTGCTAGAAACCCAAATCAGCCACGTAAAAATTGCAACAACAATTAGAGGACGTCTAACTTGTTTTTGCAGGGTTTGACATGTGATGTGATATGGCCAAAGTTGTGATGTTGCATGTATCATGTATGAGATGATCATGTTATTGTAATAGGTTTCACGACTTGCATGTCGATGATTATGACAACCGGCAGGAGCCATAGGAGTTGTCTTAATTTATTGTATGAGATGCAACGCCATGTGCTTACTACTTTTACTTCATTGCTAACGGTTAGCTATAGTAGTAGTGATAGTAGTAGTTGGCGTGACGACTTCACGGAGGCACGATGATGGAGATCATGATGATGGAGATCATGGTGTCACGCCGGTGACAATGATGATCATGCGATGCCTGAAGATGGAGATCGAAAGGGCGAAGATGATAATGGCCATATCATGTCACTATATGATTGCATTGTGATGTTTATCATGTTTTTCATCTTATTGCTTAGAACGACGGTAGCATAATAAGATGATCCCTCTTAAAATTTTGAGAACGTATTCCCCTAAGTGTGCACCGTTGCGAAGTTTCGTTGTCTCGAAGCACCACGTGATGATCGGGTGTGATAGATTCTAACGTTCGCATTGACGGGTGTAAGCCAGAATTACACACGCGAAACACCTAGGTTGACTCGACGAGCTTAGCATGTACAGACATGACCTCGAATACAAGAGACTGAAAGGTCGAACATGAGTCGTATGGT
This sequence comes from Hordeum vulgare subsp. vulgare, assembly GCF_904849725.1. Lineage (NCBI taxonomy): Eukaryota > Viridiplantae > Streptophyta > Magnoliopsida > Poales > Poaceae > Hordeum > Hordeum vulgare. The sequence continues at coordinate 485,743,213 of NC_058518.1, read as the reverse complement.
TGAATACGATCAGCATGAAGTTGCTCACCATGGTGACTAGTCCGTCTCACGTGATGATCGGACACGGGTTAGTCAACATGGATCATGTATCACTTAGATGACTAGAGGGATGTAGATTTAAGTGGGAGTTCATACTTAATATGATTAGATGAACTTAATTGTCATGAACTTAGTCTAAAAGGTTTGTCTTTATAAATATTGTAGATGGCCAACGTCAACCTCAATTTCAATGCATTCCTAGAGAAAAACAAGCTGAAAGATGATGGTAGCAACTATGCGGACTGGGTTCGCAACTTGAAGCTCATCCTTGAAGCAGCTAAAAAGGCTTATGTCCTTGATGCGCCGCTAGGTGACCCTCCCGCTCCCGCAGCAGCCCAGGACATTCTGAACGTCTGGCAAACGCGGAGTGATGACTACTCTCTGGTTAGGTGTGGCATGTTATACAGTTTAGAAATGGGGCTCCAAAGGCGTTTTGAGCAACACGGAGCATATGAGATGTTCCAAGAGCTGAAGCTAGTTTTTCAAGCTAATGCCCGTGTCGAGAGATATGAAGTCTCCGACAAGTTCTTTAGCTGTAAGATGGAGGAGAACACTTCTGTCAGTGAGCACATACTCAAAATGTCTGGGTTACACGGTCGCCTGACTTCACTTGGAGTCGAACTTCCAGATGATGCTATAATTGACAGAATCCTCGAGTCTCTCCCACCAAGCTACAAAGGTTTTGTGCTTAACTACAACATTGTTAGAGCATATATCTCCATATGTGGTTTTGGTAATTGATGACAATTCCTATGGACTAATGGTTGCCTTAAGTTACATTTATAGGATTTGTCCATAGGCACTTCTTGAAGTCCATCTGTTGGGTTCAAGGAGTTTATATGATGACCAAGATGGTATTCAAGGTATTATCCAAAGAATGGTCATAGAGACACATGGTTGATCAAGATCTCAGACAAATAGTAAATCAAGATGATCAACACACAAAGCGTACAAGATGTACCGAGAGGGATCAAGTGATCCCATGGTATGGTAAGCATTGTCCATTACGTGTTTGTGTACTAACCCATGGTCTTTGTGAGAGTTCTATGTGGGGGTTAGGTGTGTTTCCATGGGCTTGCGTCAAAGCGAAGATCTCATACAACCCATGAAGTATGACGTCAAGTTGTGATCGTCATCAAGATTGCGATGTGCAAGTTCAAGTGGATTAGCACGAAGATATCATGCTTGAAGCTTGCCGTCCATTGTGGTGGCAATGGACTTGTAAAGATATGCTGAAGAGTGGCTCACCCATAGTGGGTATGGGGGAGCAATCAACTAGTCTTCATCAAGCCAACGCAATCAAGAAAGGTAGTCCATCTTGAGGAAGCCAAGATCATCATCATCTAGCTCAAGAGGACGAGGTGCAAGGTATAGGTTTGCCCTTGATAGGTTTTCTGTTTAGGATAGATTGTTGTACTATCAAGGGGGGCTCTCCAGTGAGTAGCTTGATCATATCGTTCGTTGAGAGCTCAAACCATTTGCATCCTTGCATCATACTTCTTGGTTCTTGTTTGGTGTTTCTCTTTGTGAGTTTTATAGCTTATGGTCATCTTCGTGACAAGCTCGAGTTCATCGAAAACGGAGTCCATATGCATCTACTATGATGTTTTCGATGTTGGAGTTTTTGCCGGTTCTTCATTCATAGAGGACTCGCATCTCTATATCATTGGCATTTCCATAGCTGTTTGGATAGCTCTTGTCGTCCTGAATCCAACAAGCTTGGGTTTGCTCGATTCGGAGCTCGTATGCGAAAGTTATGGCTGTTTCAGTGGCGAGCGGTAGTACCGCTGGACCTAGCGGTGGTACCGCTAGAGTTGGCGGTAGTACCGCTAGCCCTAGCGGTAGTACCGCTAGAGCTGGCGGTAGTACCGCTGTCCCAGCGGTAGTACCGCCCCTGGTCAGCGGTAGTACCGCTCCAAGATTTTAGTACCGTCATCTTTGCGGTTGTACTGCGTCGGACATTTTTGCGAAGACTTTCTTGGCGGTGGTTGGCCCGGTAGTATATTTGCGCTACCATGGGCTCAGCCGTAGTACCGCTGCAGCCAGCGGTAGTACTGCCGGAGGGTCAGCGGTAGTACCGCTGGAGCCAGCGGTAGTACCGATGTGCTCGGGCTGTAAGTGGGGGTAACGGTCTGATTCCTTCCCCCCACTATATAAAGGGGGTCTTCTTCCCCCTTGGTCTGATCTATCCGTTGAGCTCTTGTTCTACCTCCATTGTTGACATTCTTAGAGCTTGCTTACTCTCAATCCCTCCAATGATTCTTGCTTGTTCTTGAGGGAAAAGAGAGAGGAGATCTAGATCCACATCTCCACCAATCACTTTCTCCTCTATGTGAGGGGAACCCCTTGGATCTAGATCTTGGAGTTCTTTGTGAGCTCCTTGTTCTTCCTCTCATATTTCTTCATAGCTTTCGTTGTTGTGGAGGGATTTGAGTGTGAGGGACTTGACCACTTCGTGTGTTCTTGCCATTGCATTGGTTGCATCGGTTTGAGTTCTCCACGGTGATACGTGGAAGTGAAGTTTGAGAAGCTTATTACCTTTGGTACTTAGTACCCTAGATATTGTTCTTCATGGATGCTTTGGCGTCCTAGAAGCTTGGTGGTGTCTCGGAGCTCAATCATTGTGGTGTGAAGCTCCGGGCAAGCGTCGGGGTCTCCAATTAGGTTGTGGAGATTGCTCCGAGCAATTTGTACGGGTACCGTTAACCGCCCCCAAGGGTTGCCATGTGTACGGGTTAGGTGACCGCCCCCAAGGTTTGCCATTTGTACGGGTTCGGTGACCGCCCTCAAGGGTCCCTTAGTGGAATCACGGCATCTTGCATTGTGCGAGGGCGTGAGGAGATTACGGTGGCCTTAGTGGCATCTTGGGGAGCATTGTGCCTCCACACCGCTCCAACGGAGATTTGCATCCGCAAGGGTGTGAACTTCGGGATACATCATCGTCTCCGCATACCTCAGTTATCTCTTACCCAAACCCTTTACTTATGCACTTTACTTTGTGATAGCCATATTGTCTCTTGTCATATATCTAGCTATCACTTAGTTGTTTAGCTTGCTTAGCATAAGTTGTTGGTGCACATAGGTGAGCCTAGTTGTTTGAGGTTTTGTGCTTGACATATTAAACGTTAGTTTTATTCCGCATTTGTTCAAGCCTAAACCTTAATTATTTTAAAGCGCCTATTCACCCCCCTCTAGGCGACATCCACGTCCTTTCAAACATGCAAGGGATGGAGAAGACCATTCCCGAGTTGTACTCGATGCTCAAGTCTGCAGAAGTAGAAATCAAGAAAGAGCGTCAAGTGTTGATGGTCAACAAGACCACTAGTTTCAAGAAGGGCAAGGGTAAGAAGAACTTCAATAAAGACGTCAAAGTTGTTGCCACGCCCGGTAAGCCAGATGTCAGAAAGAAGAAAAAGAATGGACCCAAGCCTGAGACTGAGTGCTTCTATTGCAAGGGAAAGGGTCACTGGAAGCGGAACTGCCCCAAATACTTAGCGGACAAGAAGGTTGGCAACGTTAAAGGTATATGTGATATACATGTTATTGATGTGTACCTTACCAGCGCTCGTAGTAGCTCCTGGGTATTTGACACTGGTGCTGTTGCTCACATTTGCAACTCAAAGCAGGAACTGCGGAATAAGCGGAGACTGGCCAAGGACGAGGTGACGATGCGCGTCGGGAATGGTTCAAAGGTCGATGTGATCACTGTCGGCATGCTACCTCTACATCTACCGTCGGGATTAGTCTTAAACCTTAATAATTGTTATTTAGTACCAGCTTTAAGCATGAACATTGTATCAGGGTCTTGCTTAATGCGAGACGGCTACTCATTTAAGTCAGAGAATAATGGTTGTTCTATTTATATGAGTGATATGTTTTATGGTCATGCTCCGCTGGTGAATGGTTTATTCTTGATGAATCTCAATCGTGATGTTACACATATTCATAGTGTGAGTACCAAAAGATGTAAAGTTGATAATGACAGTCCCACATACTTGTGGCACTGCCGCCTTGGTCATATCGGCGTTAAGCGCATGAAGAAGCTCCATTCTGATGGACTATTAGAGTCTCTTGACTTTGAATCATTTGACACATGCGAACCGTGCCTCATGGGAAAGATGACTAAGACTCCATTCTCACGAATAATGGAGAGAGCAACCGACTTATTGGAAATAATACATACTGATGTGTGTGGTCCAATGAACGTTGAAGCTCGCGGTGGTTATCGTTATGTTCTCACTCTCACCGATGATTTGAGTAGGTATGGGTATATCTACTTGATGAAGCACAAATCTGAGACATTTGAAAAGTTCAAGGAATTTCAGAGTGAGGTCGAGAATCAACGTGACAGAAAAATCAAGTGTCTACGATCTGATCGTGGAGGAGAATATTTGAGTCACGAGTTTGGCACACACCTAAGGATGTGTGGAATCGTTTCACAACTGACGCCGCCTGGCACACCGCAACGCAACAGAGTGTCTGAACATCGTAATCGCACTTTATTAGATATGGTACGATCTATGATGTCTCTTACCGACTTACCGCTATCATTTTGGGGATACGCATTAGAAACTGCAGGATTCACTTTAAATAGGGCACCGTCTAAATCCGTTGAGACGACAATGTATGAACTATGGTTTGGCAAGAAACCTAAGTTGTCGTTTCTTAAAGTTTGGGGCTGCGATGCTTATGTGAAGAAACTTCAACCAAAAAAGCTCGAACCCAAAGCGGAGAAATGCGTATTCATAGGATACCCTAAGGAAACTATTGGGTATACCTTCTATCTTAGATCCGAAGGTAAAATCTTTGTTGCCAAGAACGGATCCTTTCTAGTGAAAGAGTTTCTCTCGAAAGAAGTAAGTGGGAGGAAGGTAGAACTTGATGAGGTAATTACACCCCCTCTCGAACAGGATAGTAGCGCAGCGTGGGAAGTTGTTCCTGTGGCGCCTACACCAACTGAAGAGGAAGTTATTGATAATGATCACGAAGCTTCAGATCAAGTTACTACTGAACAGCGAAGTTCCACGAGGGCACGCTCCGCACCAGAGTCGTACGGCAACCCTGTGATGGAAATCATGTTGTTAGACAACGGTGAACCTTCGAACTATGAAGAAGCGTTGGCGGGCCCGGATTCCAACAAATGGCTTGAAGCTATGAAATCCGAGATAGGATCCATGTATGAGAACAAAGAATGGACTTTGGTGGACTTACTCGATGACCGGCGAGCCATAGAAAATAAATTGATCTTCAATGAAAGGATCGATATGGTTGACTAGAGGGGGGTGAAAAGGCAACGACCACTTTTTAATTAATCTTAGCAAGTTAAGGTAAACAACATATGGGTTCACAAATAATACAACAATGGGGTGAACCCTAACGAAGCTAATAACGAGAGTTACTAAGACAAGTAAGAGATAGACGACAACATAAGCATACACAAAGTAAAGGTTAGAGATAACCACAAGTGGAACCGATGGAGACGAGGATGTGTTACCGAAGTTCCTTCCCTTTGACAGGAAGTACGTCTCCGTTGGAGCGGTGTGGAGGCACAATGCTCCCCAATAAGCCACTAAGGCCACCGTATTCTCCTCACACCCTCGCACGATGCAAGGTACCGTGATTCCACTATAGGTGCCCTTGAAGGCAGCGACCGAACCTTTACAAACAAGGTTGGGGCAATCTCCACACAAAGCTTGGAGGCTCCCAACAAGACCACGAAGCTTCACCACAATGGAATGTGGCTTCGAGGTGACTCCAGCGGTACTACCGCTAGGGGACCATTTGCAAAGAAGAAAGAAACACCAAGGCGGGAGCCACTCCAAAGTTGCCGGCAAGGGGGAAAAGAGGTGAAGTGTGCGTGTGCAAGATTGATTCCACCCAAACCTTTCCACTACGGTTCTCCTCTTAATAGTATGGCTTTCCTATGACTCAAATAAAGAGAATCGTAGAGAACGCCGGCCTTCTGTTCCACGAACGAGGGGGCGAGTCGTCTTGTGCCGTTGACGTGTGTTATCTGAAATCTTAATCACGCACACGGTTAGTCCTTTGCGGTATTGTCATCAATTACCAAAATTACTTAGGCATAACTATGCCCCAACAATCTCCCCCTTTTTTGTGGATTGATGACAATACCGGATTTGCACAGAGGATAATATGAGAACTAAAAGATAGAGATATATGACAATAAGGAGCATATGACTCACAACATATGATGGAAATAAATCTCACATAAGTTCATGTCTCACAAAATATAGAAAAATAGAAGCAAACCATGTTCGAAGCAAAACACGAAAGATAAGCAAAGCAAAGCGCAAAGCAAAGCAAAGTTCGACTCTCAAAGCAAATCTCCTAGACTCTCTCCCCCTTTGGCACAAGACACCAAAAAGGGGCACACCTAACGCCACAGGTGGTTACTCCTCATCCTCAGCATCGCCAGACTCGTCCGTACCCTCCGGATCAACCTGCTCCTCCTCTTCCTCCTCAGCGCCAGACCACTGGTACCCTTGAGCCCGCATCCAAGTAGCCTCTGGAGTTATGTCGTCCTCTGATCCGCTGGAGATGTCAACATCAAGAGTCCTTAGGACACGCTTGTGCCTCTGACGGTTCTCCTTCTGAGCCACGTGCGTCTGGTACTGGCCCTTAGCCTGCATACAGAAGAGAGTCTTCATCTTATCCTGCAGTTTGATGGCCCAAGATGGCATGGCAGAAGGGCGGGACTGAGAGGCGGTTCCTCTGTCAGCAGCAATCTCTGTGTTAGTGTCCATGTGCTGAGAGGAAGTTGATGGGTTGGCCCATTTATCCTTGACGCGAATCTTGACAGGATCGTGCATAATGTAGTCAGCCTGAATGTATAACTCCTCCTGCGGATAGGTGTCTTGCCACTTCTAACGGATATAAGCAAACAGATAGGGCCCGTAGATGGGAACCTTGCGCATCATGATGCAGTTCCAGAGCTCAATGAACATCACATCAGAAATATCAAGAGGGGCAGACTCCTTAGTCATAGCCTCCTCACAGAGCAGTGGCATCTCAGCCAGAGAGCCATGTACCTCGTCGAAGTTGCCAATGCGAGGAAAGAGGGTGTTGCGGAAGATCCGATGCATGATGTCCAGATGCTTGGGGAGCACACCCTTCTTCACATAGAGTAGCTGCAATCTGTCCTTGGCGGGGGCCCTATCAGTGGAAGCTGCAGCATGAGGACGCGACCCAAGTGGAGTGTCAGCTCCCTGGAACTCAACCTTGAGGAATGCCATGAATTCACGCCAGGAACCGGTCATCTTCTGAGTCCCAGTCATCCACACCATGGAGCGCTCGTCATCAGGAGAGAAGTGAACCGTGACATAGAACTGGGCAACAACATTGGGGTCAAAGTCTGTCTTGAAAGAGATGATGTCCTTGATGCCCAGTTTGTCAATCAGAGAGAGAGCATCACCAAAGTAGTCCATGTTCCGTTGAAGGTGAGTCAGGTCAATCCACTGAACGGGGACAAAGTTCTTCTTGAAATGGTTGATGATACCACGGTAGATCCTGCAGTGATCCCTTGTCCACACATGCTCGACATTCTTGATCACAGCCCGCTCTTGGAGATAGTGGTTTTTGATGCGGAACCGCAGAAAATCCTTAGGGGGCATGGTGCGAACGTTGAGCCCCTTGTCCTTGTGAGCGGTCTTCTTGAAGGCCTGCTTTTTGGGTTGCAGACCTGAAGTGGCGGAACCCTCTGGAGCCTCTGGATTGCGAAACTGCTTTGACTGTGTGTCCCGTGGGGGGTTCGAGCGGTGAGCACCACCTGTGACACAAAACGCACACCGAAAAAGAGCGACAAAAAGAGTCAAGGCAATGAACAAGAGAAGGCAGAAAAGTAAACACACATTGCCAAGCATATGAAAAGAATACACAGAGAATCCTTCTGGCGGTAGTACTGCTACCCCTGGCGGTAGTACCGCTGGGGTTTGATTTTCAGATCTATAATAAAAATAGACCCCATAGATATGGCTACACGGATTTTACGAGGGGCATGGGCTGTGTATGAACACTAAGAACTCCACCACAACCCTAATCACATGAGGAACACAAGTACCATCTAAATAAGCACATGCCTAGTCAAGAGAGAGCAAGTTTTAGATCTAATCCAAACATAGTTCAAGTGCTTGATCTAAAACATGTAAATCCTAGGGCATGGCAAAATAAACAGCAACGATTCATAAGACCTACACTCCCCTCAAATATCTCCTTCATGCCATCCAAGAACAAGGCAAAGACATGGATCCAAACCACCAATGCTCCTAACCCTAGAACAAGAACATCAACCAAGAGAAGAAGGAGAGGAGCTTTACCGCGGTCCATGGCACTTGGAGGAGGAAGGAGAAGTGAAGCAAACCCTCCAACTCAACGGAGAGAAGGGGCTCCACGAATAGAGATCGAAATAGGAGGAGTTCGGGGTTGGGGAGGGAGGAGACGCAAGGAAGAAGAAAGAGGCGGCAAAAAAATGGGCTCCCCTCCTTTATATAGCCCAAGGGGTACGGGCCAGCGGTAGTACCGCTATGGTCCTGGCGGTAGTACCGCTACCTGGCGGTAGTACCGCTCCCCCTGAGACAGCCCTAAAAATTTCCTAGTTAGGTCGTGGTAGATTGGGATCCTGGCGGTAGTACCGCTATCCCTAGCGGTAGTACCGCTGGGGTCCTGGCGGTAGTACCGCTACCCCTGGCGGTAGTACCGCTGCAAATGTCACAACGGGACCTACGAGAAGAGAAGAACGTGGGAAAATGACAAGTAAGTGGAAAAAGAAGATAGCACCAGAAATATATACTAACTTGTCATTTTATATCCTTTCTTCGATATGAGAGAAAGGTGGGGGGCGGTGGCCGAGGCCACCTATGTTTGAGACAAAGGTATGACACCGCGAAGAATTATCCTTGGGTTCATGACCAATGCTCGTCTTTGAAGCACAAGTGCCATTTGACGATGGCTAAAGTGAAAAACTAGATCGATTTATGCATAATGGGGGGAGGAAAAGTTCATTGAGAGAACAACACTCCCCCTATGTCCATGCCTACATCTAGACCAAGATAGAATGCATAGTGAGGTGCAACATGCCTAGCTTCAATCCACATTACTTGAATCAATGATATTTAGCTCATGCCTTAACTCCCGGAACCTTGCTTCATCTAGAGGCTTAGTGAAAATATCTGCAAGTTGCTCTTCAGTGTGGATGAAGTGAACCTCAATATCACCTAGCTTGATATGTTCACGAATGAAGTGATGACGAATATCAATATGCTTGGTTTTGCTATGTTGCACTGGGTTGAGGGAAATCTTGATAGCACTTTGATTGTCACATAGAAGAGGCACTTTGTCACAAGTGACACCGTAATCCTTTAAAGTTTGCCTCATCCATAGAAATTGTGCACAACAACTTGCAGCTACCACATACTCAGCTTCGGTGGATGATAGAGAGACACAATTCTGCTTCTTTGAAGACCAACTTACCAATGAGCGACCAAGGAATTGGCATCCTCCAGAAGTTGACTTCCTCTGCACACAATCTCCTGCCCAATCTGAGTCAGAATAGCCAACTACATTGAAGTTTGCTCCTTTGGGATACCAAAGACCAAAGTTTGGGGTATGAGCCAAATATCAAAAGATTCGCTTAACAGCCATATAATGACTTTCTTTTGGTGCGGATTGAAACCGTGCACATATCCCTACACTCAACATAATACCCGGTCTAGATGCACAAAGGTAAAGGAGGGATCCAATCATGGAGCGATATACCTTTTGATCCACTGCTTTACCATTGGGATCACTGTCAAGCTTGCATCTTGTTGGCATGGGGAACTTGACCGGTTTGACATCTTCGAGCTCGAACCGTTTGAGCATGTCTTGAGTGTACTTGGCTTGTTTTATGAAGGTCCCTTCTAGGCCTTGTTTAATCTTGAACCCGAGGAAGAACTTCAACTCTCCCATCATGGACATCTCAAATTTCTCAGTCATTAGTGCAGCAAATTCTTCATTGAAGGAAATGTTAGGAGAGCCAAAGATAATATCATCAACATATAGTTGGCATATAAACAAATCCCCTTTAACCCTCTTAGTAAAAAGAGTGGGATCTATCTTCCCAATTTCAAACCCACGATCTTGTAACAACTCAGTAAGATACTCATACCACGCACGTGGGGCTTGTTTAAGGCCATAGAGTGCCTTATTAAGTTTGTACACATGATTGGGGAGCTTGGGATGTTCGAATCGCGGGGGTTGTTAGACATAGACCAACTCATTTAAAGGACCATTAAGAAAGGCACTTTTCACATCCATTTATTGTAATTTGAAGTTATGATGAGAAGCAAATGCAAGCAACATGCGAATAGATTCTAGACGAGCAACAGGGGCAAAGGTTTCACCATAGTCGATACCCTCGACTTGGGAGTAGCCTTGAGCCACCAGTCTTGCCTTGTTTCGAATCACAATCCCATTGGCATCTTGCTTGTTCTTGAATATTCATTTGGTCCCGATGACATTATGTTCCTCCGTTGGCCTAGGCACTAAATCCCAGACTTGGTTGCGCTCGAAGTTGTTAAGTTCTTCATGCATGGCCATAAGCCAATCCTCATCATCGAGCGCTTCCTGTACCTGTTGAGGTTCACAATACGAAACAAACGCGTGATGCTCACAATAATTCCAAATCTTTTGACGGGTGGATACTCCCCTTTTCAAACTGCCAAGTACGTTCTTCATAAGATGTGACTTGACTCTCAGCTTGTTCGCAATCTTGGCTGCTGGACGCTCCAAGAGTTCTTCATTGGATAACAGGGGAGCATCGACTTGTTTACTTTGCTTGCCCTTGCGTCTTGATCCTCCCTTGGCACCGGCTGTTGGTGCTGCAGAAGGGAATTGTGAGACAGTATCCTGATCATCTTGTCCTTCGACTTGAGCAGGTTCACTAGTTTGTTCTTGTATTTGTGGTTGCTCTTGATCTTGATCTTGTGCTTCTACTTGGTCTGGATCTCGTGGTTGCACTTGATCTTGATCATGAGCAGGTTCGGAGTCTTGGGAGAGTGCTTGAATATCATGAGACACATCATCATTGTTGGGCAATTTATCTTGACCTTGAGCTTGTTCATTTTGTTGAGAGTCTTCTCTTTGTTCATCGGAAGCGTGTGGGGCTTGTGGAGGTGATGGCTCCACTTGAGTAGAGCATTGTCCTTCTCCTTCGGCCACAAGGGGTTCCTCAACGGGGAGTATTTGACCAATCCCCATTCTTATTATGGCTTGGGGAGGAATTTCATCACCTACATCACAAAGACCACTTTGCTCCACTTGGGAGCCATTATTTTCATCAAACTCCACGTTACATGTCTCCTCAATGAGTCCGGTGGACTTGTTGAGGACACGGTAAGCATGAGAGTTTGTAGCATAACCAACAAAGATGCCCTCATATGCTCTAGAATCAAATTTAGCTAAACGTGCACCTTTCTTGAGAATGAAACACTTACAACCGAATACCCGGAAGTACTTGAGATTGGGTTTGTTTCCAGTTAGAATCTCATACGGAATCTTGTTCAAGCCTTTGCGGATATAGAGCCGATTGGATGCATGACATGCTGTGTTGATGGCTTCTGCCCAAAAGTTATATGGAGATTTGAATTCTGCCATCATTGTCCTTGCAGCGTCTATCAAGGTCCGGTTCTTCCTTTCTGCCATGCCGTTTTGTTGAGGGGTATATGGTGCAGAATATTGGTGTTTTATTCCCTCATCACCTAGAAACTCATCCAAGGTGTAGTTCTTGAACTCGGTGCCATTTTCACTTCTAATCATCAAGATCTTTGCTTCATGTTGACGTTGGGCTGCATTAGCAAAGTTGATGACAGTTTGTTGAGTTTCACTCTTCTTTTTGAAGAAATATACCCAGGTATATCTTGAGTAGTCGTCAACAATCACCAAGCAATACTTTCTGCCTCCAAGACTATCAAATGATGGAGGGCCAAACAGATCCATATGGAGAAGCTCCAATGGCCTCTTGGTGTAGATAAGAGTCGTTGGACAATGAGCAGTTTCATGAATCTTTCCTTCAATGCAGGCACTGCAAACGCGATCTTTAGCAAAACTCACATTTGTTAGTCCACGAATATGGTCCCCTATCAGAAGACTTTGCAAAGATCTCATATTGACATGAGCTAAACGGCGATGCCAAAGCCAGCCCACATCAACTTTAGCCATTAAACATGTCGCGGTCTTAGGGGGTCGCTTTGAGAAGTTCACCACATAAAGACCATTTTCGACATATCCAACATAGGCTACTTTAAGAGTCTTGCTCCTCAGGAGGACCACATTATCAAGATTAAAGAATGTGGAAAAACCCATAATTGCAAGTTGACGAACCGAAAGTAAATTGTAGGCAAGTGACTCAACAAGCATGACCTTCTCAATAGATAACTCTTGAGAGATGACCACCTTACCAAATCCCAATACCTTTGACGAGGATGCATCGGCGAATTGGATATGGATGGGCATAGATGGAGAAGGATGCACATCCACCACTAAGTCCTTGCTTCCGGTCATATGATTTGTTGCTCCACTATCGAGCAACCATGACACCCCACCGGAAGCAAACTCCTGCAATAGATCAATGCTTGGTTTTAGGTACCCATTTTTTAATGGGCCCTTTCATGTTAGAGAC